>NC_081842.1:205225781-205360781 GCF_963259705.1 Myotis daubentonii | reverse complement strand
GTGCACATGAGAGATACACGTTAATAAAGTTATATTTCTTCATCTCTTGTTAATCTGTCTCATATCACAGAGCCCCAGCTGAGTACTTAAAATAGATATAGGAAAAAAAAAATTTTTTTCCCTCTACCCAACATCTGAAATCCACAATGTGGTATTTGAATCACACAAGCACAAAATGATATTTGCCTGCTCTTGCTTTATTGAACATTCTTCTGAATTTATTGAGACATATATTTTATGCTCTAAATCTTTCATGACTTAGATTTTAAAATTCAACACCCTCCCCCTTCTCTCTCACTTTTCTTTTTTCAAATATGGTCTCACCATAAATTTCAAACACCCTCCCCCTTCTCTCTCACTTTTCTTTTTTCAAATATGGTCTCACCATAAATTTCAAACTCAGAAGGACTCTCTTTGTTCTGCCGTATCTTCCATGGCTTCCTGGGAGGGTGCGCTTCACATGTCCTAGCTGCTTCCTGAGGAGGGGGAGGATTCAGGAGCAAAATCCACATTGGTGACGTTGTGAAATAGTATCCTGCACATGGTTACAGCTGTCTGTTTGTTTTTGTTTTTGTTCTGTTTGTTTTGTTCATCCTTACCCAAGGATACCTTTCCCATTGTTTTTTCTTTTCTTTTCTTTTCTTTTCTTTTTTTTTTTTTTTAGAGAGAGTGGAAGGGAGAGGGAGAGAGAAAGAGAGAAACATTGATATGTGAGAGACATATTGATTGTTGCCTCCAGCACGCACCCTGAAGGGGCCCCGGGATCAAGCCTGCAACCCAGGTATGTGACCTTGACTGGACACAAACCCAAGACCCTTCAGTCCGAGCGCCGCTGCACTAACCACCGACCCAAACCAGCTGGGGCTATAGCTGTTTATTTACATAGGCCTGGGAGCCCACAGTGGAACAACTTGAACTTTGCTCTCATCTGGGGATAGAATTTACTTGAGCATATTTGGTGAGGGGAGTAGGGTGGGATGGGTGTGGGGAGGGTGGATCCTTCCAAGCGCAAATGTAGGTGGATTGTGTTCCAGGGAGGAGCGACAGTGGGGAAGAAGGAATCTGGCCACTGTGAGCTCAGACACGGGGACTTGGGTGGGATGTGAGCAGTGGCTCTCTCAGTGGGTGAGGCTGTAACTGGGACGCCGTGATGGTGGCTCGTGGTTACCCTGGGGAAGGAGCATGCTCTGGGCACAAAAGCTGAGAGTTGTGGCTTCTGGAGCCCAAGCAACAGAGACAGTTGAGTCCTTCCCCTGTGTCAATATAAGAAACATTCAAACAAGGAGGGGATTTGTGGTCTCCACCCTGGTGCATTGGCTGTGCCCTTGAAGGGCCTGGAAAAAAGGGAAGTTACCCTGACTTTCCAAAGGTATGTTATTGTAGATGCAAAAAGACAATAGGCTCGCCGAAACCGGTTTGGCTCAGTGGATAGAGCGTCGGCCTGCAGACTGAAAGGTCCCGGGTTCGATTCCGGTCAAGGGCATGTAACTGGGTTGCGTACACATTCCCAGTGGGAGATGTGCAGGAGGCAGCTGATCGATGTTTCTAACTCTCTATTTCTCTCCCTTCCTCTCTGTAAAAAATCAATAAAATATATTTAAAAAAACAAACAAAGAAACAAAGAAACAAACAAACAAACAAACAAAAAGACAATAGGCTCAATGAAGGTGAGAGTTGACCTTTGTCAGGGAAAATTCTAGCCTAGGACATGACTACCCACCATAAACTGCTTTTGGTTAATCCTTTGTGGTTGCTTTAGGTCTCTGAGTTTGTAAGGCCACTCTGCAGGCCTCCCCTGAGCTTGTCAGGGTTAGTATGTGACTCTTTTCATCCAGACCTGCCAACAACAGACAGGGGAGCATCGGAGTCAGATATATAAGTGGCAAGTCATGGTGGTGCCATTGGCTGCTGGTGGGAAAGCGTAGAGGTTGGCGGCAAGTAGGCAAGTAGTGGAGGTAAGCTCAGTAGCTCAAGGGTGAGGATCTGGGTGATGGGTAGTGAGAATTGCAAGAACTCCGGGCACTTGACACTCCATTGAAACCCCTGCACTGAGAGACTTGACCCACCCTACCATGGCTTCTAGCAGTGTAAGGCGGTGGCCCTGGGAACACCCAGCCCCTTTTTGAGTTCTAATCTTCTAAAGCTCAGGGTTGTCAAAAGAATGTACTGTTTGTTCTAGCCAACAGTTGACAGAGGCTCTGACTTCTTTCCCTTAGATCAGCGGTTCTCACCCTGTGAGCCGAGACCCCTTTGGGGGTCGCCTAAGACCATTGAAAAACACATGTATAATTACACTAGAGGCCCATTGCATGAAGAGATTCGTGCAATAGGCCTTCCTTTCCCCTGGCTGCTGGCACTGGTTTTCCTCCGGCACCCAGGACCCAGGCCTTCACTCTGGCTGGGCTCCGGCCGGAGCTGTGAGGCTTTGCTGCTCTGGCGGCCCCGGGGCCATCAGGCTTCACTCCACTGCTTGGAGCCTATGTATGCAAATTAACCACCATCTTTGTTAGGTTAATTTGCATACTCTCCTGATTGGCTGGTTAGTGTAGTGAAGATACAGTCAATTTACATGTTTGTCTATTATTAGGTAAGACTAGAGGCCCGTTGCACAAAAATTTGTGCACTCGGGGATAGGGGGTTCCTCAGCCCGGCCTGTGCCCTCTCGCAGTCTGGGACCCCTTGGGGGATGACCACTTGCTGGCTTAGGCCCGCTCCCCGGGAGATTGGGCCTAAACTGGCAATCAGACATCCCTCTGGCAGCCCGGCAGCCCTTGGGGGATGCCCACTTGCCAGCAGGGAGCAGACCTAAGCTGCAGTCGGACATCCTTAGTGCTGCTGAGGAGGCAGGGGAGGCTCCCACCACCACCGCTGTACTGGCAGCCATCAGCCTGGCTTGTGGCTGAGCAGAGCTCCCCGCTGTGAGAGCGACTGACCACCAGAGGGTAGCTCCTGCATTGAGGGTCTTCCCCCTGGTGGTCAGTGTGTGTCATAGTGACCAGTCATTCCCGGTCTTTCTGCTGTTAGGGTCAGTTTGCATATTATCCTTTTACTATATAGGATAGAGGCATGGTGCATGTGTGGGGTATGGCTGGTTTGCCCTGAAGGGTGATCTGGATCAGGGTGGGGGTCCCACTTGGGTGCCTGGCCAGCCTGGATGATGGGCTGATGGCTGTTTGCAGCTGGTCATACCCCCTTCAGGGTGGGGGTCTCCACTTGGGTGCCTGGCCAGTCTGGGTGAGGGGCTGAGGGCTGTTTTCAGGCTGGTGGGCGACTGAAGCTCCCAGCCTCTCCTTTTTTCTTTTTTTTTGTTCTGGGATTTATTTACCTTCTATAGCTGTCACTGGAGCTGAGAGCCGGCTCCAGCTCTGAGGCTGTGGCTGGCTGAAAGCAGGTATCTGGATTTGTTTAGCTTCTATAATTGAAACTCTGTTGCCATCACTGGTACTCTAAGCTCTGAGCCTGCTGGCGGCTGAAAGCAGGTTTCTGGATTTGTTTAGCTTCTATAATTGCAACATTGTTGCATCTGGAGCTCAGAGCTGGGCTGCGGCAGGCGGGGAACCTTGGCTTTCTCCGTCACTGGAGCAAGCAAGCCTCCTGTTCGCTTCAGCTGCGTGGCTGCTGGCCACCATCTTGGTTGGCAGTTAATTTGTATATCTTGCTGATTAGCCAATGGGAAGGGTAGCGAAGTTACGGTTAATTACCATGTTTCTCTATTATTAGGATGTTGTTTTGTGATTCATCACTATGCTTTAATTATGTTCAATTTGTAACAATGAAAATACATTCTGCATATCAGATATTTACATTATGATTCATAACAGTAGCAATATTACAGTTATGAAGTAGCAACAAAAATAATTTCATGGTTGGGGGTCATCACAACATGAGGAACTGTATTAAAGGGTCGAGGCATTAGGAAGGTTGAGAACCACCGCCTTAGAGCATTTACTAGAAAAGGCTTACTGCCCCTTCCCCTGTCCCTTTGGGATTTACATACACCTGCAACTCAGGGGGGTCTTTCCCAAGGACCCGAGAGCCGTCAGGAAGGACAGGGCCAAGGTCTCCCAGTTTCTTCCTTGCCCTGCTCTCTCATTCTCCTTTAAAATTGCCCTTTACAAATTGTAATGGAACTCAGCAATTTCCTAACCATCAGTAGTTACTGAGTAAGATCTATTTTTGCTGTTTTAAATCATGTCCAGCTTTGTTTATCTTTGAGAGTTGCTAAGGAGTTGGCCTCGGGGAGCTACTCAAAGCTGCAGCCTGGACGAGGGGCAAGCACAGTGAGCTGTGTGTCCAAATATGTGATGATGACTGCACTGGGGGAGGAGAGGTAGCCAATGGGACCGGTGCCTTGCGGCAAGAGTGGTTTGAGAAGCACTTGAAGGTACATAGTGTGGACAAAAGGGGCCACATGCTAACCTGACAAGCTCAGGGAAGGCCTGCATGACTGTCTTGCAAACTCAGAGACCTAAAGTAACCACAAAGGATGGTCTGAAATTAAACTTTAACTAAAAGCAGTTATGCTGGGTAGTCACCTCCTAGGCCGGTATCTTCTCAGACAAGGGCAATCTTTACCTTAACTGAGCTTATTGTCTTTTTGCATCTTCTAAGATAACATACCTGTGAAATGTCACAGTAACTTATAACTTCTCTCCCATCCCACCCCTGGGGCAAAACCAAATGCACCTGGGTGCCAAGACAGAGACATAAATTCATTCACAGTTATTGTTATCATGTTAATTGTTGGCTGTTAACTATCCTGCACCCCCCCCCCTAAGTAAAAGAAGTGTGTCTATCCCTGACTGGTTTGGCTTATAGTGGGTAGAGCATTGGCCTGCGGACTCAAGGGTCCCAGGTTTGATTCTGGTCAAGGGCATGTACCTTGGTTGCGGGCACATCCCCAGCAGGAGGCAGCTGATCGATGTTTCTAACTCTCTCTTCCTCTCTGTAAAAAAAATCAAATATATATATAAAAGAAAGAAGTATGTGTCTATCATTTTACTTTTTATCCAATCCCAGAGGTTCCCCCACTTTGCTTTCTCCCGCCTCCCTAATCTATCACCAATGGATTTCTTGTAGCCCACTTATGTCTTCTCCTTTGATTGTAATGTATAAAAATAGGTAAAAACAGAAACAAAAATAAAAAGGCTATTCTTTGGAGCATTATCCCAATCCATTGAGATTCTGCTTTCCAGCAATTGTCGACAGTTTGGCGCAAATAAACTCACAACAATTCTTTACAGGTTTGAATGGTTTTTTTTTTTGCGTTAACAATAGAGACCACTACAGGGTCACAGGGGGCTTTGGTCCAAAGGGGCAACAAAATGCATAGTCCGGGCAGAGAACATGGGAGACTCCCCTCTTGTCACTGTTGTCATTAGCTAGTTATTAATATTAACAATAGGAAGAAGGCAAGGGGAGGCCAGGCATTCTAAGCATGGTCATCTTGTTACAGAAGAGCAAAGAAATGCCAAGCCTGCTTCCTAGAGAAAGGGAGGGACCCATTTATTAACACCAGTGACTAGTGGACTCCAGGAATAATTTCCAAATCAGAGTGAGTAACATACAGAGGCTTCGCTTTTTATAATCTTCTGGGGTCTTTGTCTTGCAGATATGGTTTCTCGCCTTGTGGGCTTACAGGAAGGCCCCCAGGTGTTGGGGGTTCCCAGGTCATATCCGATGATCTTCCTGGGGCCAGCGATAACACCCCCCCCACCCCCCTCCCCCTCCAGCAGTGCATTGTTCAGTTTTTATGTCCTGACAGGCCTTGCAAGACCAGTTTCCTCCTCAATCTGGGCAGCTTTGCCAGGAAGCTGCAAGTTTCACACCGCCCAGGGATCCACCGGTCCCTTCCCTGCCAATCACAGGGGAAAGGGATCAAACAAAGGGGAAGGTGGGTGCATGAACAGTGAGCCCGGGGGGACGCAGAGAAGGTGCTTTCCTGTCGGTCCGGCCTGGGGAACAAAGATCATTGAAGAACAGCTGGACCACCTACAAGAAGCCTGTGTCTATCATTTTACTTTTACCCAATCCCAGAGGTTTCCCCTCTTTGCTTCCTCCCACCTCCCCAATCTATCACCAGTGTCCCAGCAGCCCGGGCGCAATAACCCAGGCCCTCCCACCCTCCACCCTGCGGGCTCGGCCCGGGAGCCATGGTATATGTAGGTCGCTGTGCAGGTGGCCGGCGTGACCGAGTTACCGAGCTGGGGCTGCGGGCCAGGTCCCTGTGTCTCCCTACCTGTGGGGACAAGACAGAGCCCTCCCCGATGCTGCCGCTTCCACACCCACCTCGGGGTGCAGCACCTGCTCCCAGCCCAGCCCAGTGCCTCTGGCCTTTGCACGGTGTGCCCATGTGTTGGGTGAGAAATGGAGTGTCAGTTTCAGTTGCATTCGTGTTGTTGGGAACGACAAGGAGCCACTGGACTGTGTGTTCTTGGAAGAATGAGCCCGACCTCTCGTCCAACATCCACCGGAACACCCAGCACCAGCTTTGGGAGGCGCCTAGTGAGACCCATCGCATACCGCCCTCCCCTCCCTCCCCTCCGCCTCGGTGGCTCCCTCTGGAGGAGGAGGAAGCACACAGCACGGGAGACCCGCTGAGGCCGGCTTACCTGCTCCGGTTTGGTGTCTGATGGGGTGGCCCAGGGGGCTTGGCCGATGCCAGCGTGAGCTAGTCAGCCTGAGCCACGGCGATCCTATGGGCGCCGTCTCAGCACCCGGGCCCCTCCCCGCCCAGGCCGGTGTCCCTCTCCTCTGAGCGGGGTATCGTGGGCGCCTGCCAGGCCGTGTAGACCCTGGAACCTTCGTGTGGCCCCAACCTCAGCCCCTGTGCTCACCACCACCTTTGTCATCTCAGAGGTGACCTCGCGCAGGGCGCACGCTGCCTCCGCTGTCGGAAGCCGGTGGCTGAGGGTTGGAAATACACAGACATTTTTAATGGAAGCAAAATTGGGCAAGGGCGTCCCGGCCATCCGGGATGGAGCTCAGGTGAGGCAGGGCGGGCGCTGTGCCCATGTCATGGCAGCCACAGCAGCCTGGAGGCAGGTGGGCGGCCTGGCCATGGGAGGCCTGCGAGGGGCCCAGGCTGCCAGCTTCATCCCTGGGCAGGAGCAGGGGCTCTGGCCCAGCTGGTTCTGTGAACACCCCAAGGGCGGGCACCTAGCAGCACCCAGAGCCTCCTCAGCTGCACCTAGCGGCTCCCAGAGCCTGGTCAGCTGACTTACTTAATCACACACCGCGAGTCCTCAATCACCAGCCAGTATTTAACCAAGCACAGCCCGGCCCTGGGAGCGGGGCGAGCCGGGGAGGCTTGGGGCGAGCGCGGGGAGGCTTGGGGGCTGCTGACGGATGTTTCTCACTCTCTATCCCTCTCCTTTACTCTCTGTAAAAAAATCAATGAAAAATATATATTTTATTTATTTATTTATTATTATTATTATTATTATTATTTTTTAACTTTTAAACTAAAAGCAGTTTATGGCAGGTAGTCATGTCTTAGGCTAGAAGAAAAATATATATTTTAAAAATACAAACAAACCAACAAACAAAGACCACAGAAAACCCTAGAAAATCATCGAGGCTGTCCAGGGTGCAATTATTTTTTTCCCCTGGATGGACTGAAGTCAGGGGTCTGGATTTTGCACCCCTTCCGGTCCCAGCCTTGCAAAGGGAGGCTGTGGCTGCTGCAGTGACATGGGGAAGCTGTGCGTTCACTAATTCAGTCCGTAACCTCGAGGCTGCCATTATTGAGCAGTCAGTCCTGGGGAGGCCGCCAGGACCGGACAGGTCACCTTTACTGAGGCAGCCAGTCGGCTGGAGGCCGTTGTGATTGCGGCAGCCAGTCCCGTGGATGGCACCATTATGGAGGCAGCCAGTCTGTCCAGCGAGGTGCAGGGGTATCGGGAGAAGGTGTTATTCCCACTAGACTCAGCGGCCTCTGGAGAGGCCTCCTTTACTGAGGCACCCAGTATCCTGGAGGCTGCAATGATCGATGCAATCAGTAGCCGAGAGGTGGGTATTAGTGAGGCAGTCCTTACCCTGTAGGCTGCTATTATTGATGCAGTCAGTACCAGGGAGGCTGTCGTTGTTGATGGCACCTCCAGATGCAGGGTTATCATGGGAATGTGTTAGTACCACGAGAAAAAAATTCACTGTAAAGTTTTTGTTGAAACACAGTGAGTTTTTTAAAACTATTTTTTTAAAATTGATTTTAGAGATGAAGGGAGAGGAAAGGAAGGAGGGAGGGAGGGAGGAAGGGAGGGAGATGGAAACATCAATTATGAGAGAGAATCATGGATCAGCTGCCTCCTGTCCCCCCGCCCCCGCCCCCCCCCCCCCCCCCCCCCGGGGATTGAGCCCACAAGCAGGGCATGTGCCCTGATTGGGACTTGAACCAGGGACCTTTCATTTCTTAGGCCGTCGCTCTACTCACAGCGGCCAGGACTACAGTGTGTTTTTTAGAAATATATATTTGTTCTATTTAAGAAAGGAAGAGAGAAACATGAATGATGAGTGATCATCATAGATTGACTGCCTTCCTTCTGCGAGAAGAAAGAGTGACATGTGTTCTCATCTGCTAAGAGGAAGGAATAGGCCCTGGCCAGTGTTGCTCGCTGGTTAGAAGTTCAGATGCCCAGGGAAGGGTCTCTGGTGGTATTCCTGGTCCAGAGCACATACCTGGGATGCATGTTTCATCGCCTGCCCGGGTCTGGGCTCCTGTG
The DNA here is from genome assembly GCF_963259705.1 of Myotis daubentonii. Classification (NCBI taxonomy): domain Eukaryota; kingdom Metazoa; phylum Chordata; class Mammalia; order Chiroptera; family Vespertilionidae; genus Myotis; species Myotis daubentonii. The sequence goes on along the minus strand of NC_081842.1, from coordinate 205,352,061 downwards.
GGAGCCCACGATCCATGTGTCTGTTGCACACTCATGTTTGCTTGTTTTCTCTCTCTCCTCCCCCTCTCTCCCTTCCACGCTCTCTAAAAAAATGAATGGGAAAAAGATATCCTGTGTAAAGAATTAATGAAAACATACACACGAAAAAAGTACAAAGAAGGAAAAGATTTGGAGGGTGTGAGAAAGCAGCATACCCGTAAAGAAAGGCACCATGATGAGCAGAGCATCTAGCTACGCTGTTTTTCCATGCGGTGTGTCTATAAGACAAAAATGGAATGTCCGAGTGTCCCTCAGCTGCCAAGTTCCTGACACAACAGGACGAGGCCACTCTAGCATGGTCTGGGCAGGGTCTCCCAAGCCATCATGTCAGGGGCGAGGCTCTGGGGGGCGAGGCTGGGAGGAGCAGGGGAAAGCGAGGTGTGAAGGAGGTGGGAAATGGACAGAGGAGGGTCCTGCATGTGCCCCCCTACTGCCTTGCGTCGCAGCTCCGAGAGTAACCCCCACTGAGAAGATGCGAGTGTACTTAGCTGGTGTCGGTGACCAAGGGACACACAGACCTAGGGACACACAGACGGAGGGCCAGACACACCATGGAGGCCACAGAGGCCTGGAGAGGTGACATCCGGGAACCTGTGGCCAGGGTCCTGGTTCCTTGTATCCTCCCCGAGGTACCTTGTCAGTGATTTTTGACTCCCGAAGCCTGTATTGCATTTCCACACGTAGCACCTACTTCATGGTGACTCTGTGTAAGACATAAGATCTCTTTGGACAACCATGCACACGACAGTTGTTTGGAAAGTGATGTCAAACTTGTTCTATGTAGTTATCATCTGAAAAACAACTCATAGCCAAGCAGTTATCTGTTTGATGTTTAATACATCTGTATTATACATCCACTGTATTTTAGGAAATGACATTTCTCGTACAAAGTTGCCTTCCAAAGTGTCATTAAATGAGCATGTTAAAAAGTTAAAAAAAAAAGAAGAAGAACAGCTGGACCTCAGATGAGGGCACCCAGCTCTGATTCTGCATGTTCCTGCCACATCATCCGCTCAGCAAAGATTGTGTTGAGCGGACGCAGAGCCGGTGAATCATTGGGATGTGTCATAAAAACGAAACAAAACACCACAACCATTACGTGATAATGATTTCTTGTAAGGCATCGACATTCCCATTCATTGTAATTAGGGCGGCTGAAAAATAACAGGCTGTATAAATTGCCTGCAAAAGAGGAGCTTCGTGCTCGCTTGTTTGTGTCTAATGTCCTTGACTAATTGCTGGATATGGAACTAAAATGACTCCAGATGAAAAGTCAGCTGAGGACTGGTTTCCCATGGAGTCTTTAAAATGATCTATTATTTTTAAAATTTCAAATGTAAACAAAAGTAGAGAGAATGGTAGTCTGAACCCCCATCCATCCACCACTCAGCTTCAAGAATTATCCATATTTTGCTAACTTATTCATTTATCTCCCTCCTATCCCCCCCCCCCCCTCCCCAACGGGAGTATTTTAAAGCAAATGCAAAGACTCATTTCACCATGAACACTTCTATAAACGGAATGAAAAGACTTCTGTGTGGCCCGGAGTTTCTCTTTCCTCAGATCTGCCGGCACAGGAAGCGATGATATAAAAGTCAGCCCGGGGGCGCAGGGCTTTCTGGGAGGCCAGAAGAGGAGAGGCACATCCCTTGCCGGCTGTGCAATTTGTTTTGCTCTCAACCCAGGCCACTTCTTGGCTGAAACTCCTCTGGCCTCGGGATTTACACTTTTCTCAAATACTGGAAGGCAAAAACCTGGCTTCCTTCCTCTAGCTAGAGACAGCTGGGGAGTGCTGCTTCTGAAACTATTTTTGGCACGAACATGTCACCCAAGTTGTTTGAAATGAGTTGGAAATTTTAAGGTATGGAAAGCATCTGACTAGAGCTCGGCTGAGGCTGAGTGGATAGAGGTTATTACACAGGCCAGTCATTTTCCATCAGGGTTCCTGCTTCTTATATTTCCCCTATTTCCTGCTCTCCATGCTTTACGCCAGTGACGGCGAACCTATGACACGTGAACTCATTTTTTTGGTTGATTTTTCTTTTTTTTAAAAAAAATATATTTTATTGATATTTTACAGAGAGGAAGGGAGAGGGATAGAGAGCCAGAAACATCAATGAGAGAGAAACATCGATCAGCTGCCTCCTGCACACCCCCCACTGGGGATGTGCCCGCAACCCGGGTACATGCCCTTGACCGGAATCGAACCTGGGACCCTTCAGTTCGCAGGCCGACGCTCTATCCACTGAGCCAAACTGGTTAGGGCTGGTTGATTTTTCTTTGTTAAATGGCATTTAAATATATAAAATAAATATCAAAAATATAAGTCTTTGTTTTACTATGGTTGCAAATATCAAAAAATTTCTATATGTGACACGGCACCAGAGTTAAGTTAGGGTTTTTCAAAATGCTGACACGCCGAGCTCAAAAGGTTCGCCATCGCTGCTTTAGGCTAAGGATTGCAGGTATTTGAAAGGGGCTGGTCTCTGAAAGTGGCAGAAGGGTGTCGGGGAGGAGTGGCCGGTGGTGTGATACAGGAGGAAGCCACTGGCTGTCTGTCCTTCCTTCAGCCTGCACACCCTACCTGGCTCCCTGGAGTCCGGCGTGCCCGGAGGTCCATGGAGGGTTCCTGCAGAATGTTGGGACTGTGTGTTTGCTCCACTAGGTAAGGGAGACAAAGTTCCTGACCTTCTGAGTTCCATGCAGGGTGCCAGGGGTCAGGCTAGCCCCACTGAGACGTTTCCCAGGGCGAGCCAGGAGAAGAATGATACAGGAGCAATTGGGAGTTATAGCTAGGCAGGAGCCAGAGGGGCCCAGCAAGCCGGGTGCTGGGAGTGGGGAGGCCATGGGCAGGAGTGGAGGCCATCGGGAACGGGTTGGGAAGAGGAGAATAATGTGAAGGGTGGCAGGTCAAGCTGTAGAGTGTGAATGAGGTGAAGCTGCGGAGTCTGGCTTCATTGGGTGATAATGGCGGGCCAGCGCCACCTACCCTGGGCTCAGGAGATAGAGTAGGTGAGATGGGGGAGACCCCCACGGGAAGGTGGTTGAGTGACAACTCTGAACCTGTGCTGGTTCACAGCACTTCTGACATCAAATGTGTGGGTTTTCCCACACCAACAACCAGTTCTCCAAATCCCCAGATGCTAATTGGGTGCCCTACTACGTAATTTAATTCTGACACTAACTACCCAGAGTTAAGTGTCCCGATTCCCCAGGTTTAAGGGCTCAACCCCCACAAGATCGCCCTCACTTCAGACACCAGTCGCAAGTCCCAGCTTGCCCCCTGTACTTCTGACCAACCAACTATAAATTGAGGGTTCCCATGACTTCCTCCTCAGACTCGATAATTTGCTAGAACAGCTCACAAAACTCAGGTAAACATTTTAATTCCATTGACTGGTTTATTATAAAGAATACAGGTGAATGGCCAAGGGAAGAGGTGCATAGGGCAAGAATATGTGTGTCGTTGCCATACCCTCTCTGGGTGTACCACCCTCCCAGCACTTTGATGTGTCCACAAACCCGGAATCTCATCATTAGGGGTTTAAGGAAGTTTCATTACTGTGGCATGATTGATCAAACCATTGGCCATTGGTGATTAAGTCGATCTCCTGTCCTTCTCCCCTCCCTGGAAGTTAGAGGGTGGGACAGAAAGTCCCAACCCTATGAGCATGCCTTGGGCTTTCTGGAGACAGGCGCCCACCCTAAAGCTATCTAAGAGCTCCAGTAAGAAGTCATCTCATTAGCATGCAAAAGACACTCTTAGCACCCTGAGACTCCATAGGTCAGGAGCTGTGTGTCAGGAACCAAGGATAAAGACCAAATATTTATTTATCCTATAGAGTAAAAGGCTAATATGCAAATCAACCAAACAGTGGAACGACTGGCTGCTATGATGCACACTGACTACCAGGGGGCAGACGCTCAATGCAGGAGCTGCCCTCTGGTGGTCAGAGCACCCCCACAAGGGGAGCGCCACTCAGCCAGAAGCTGGGCTCACAGCTGGCTAGCGCAGTGGTGGTAGCGGGAGCCTCTCCTGCCTCTGCGGCAGCGCTAAGGATGTCCAACTGACGGCTTAGGCCCGCTCCCGGACTGTGAGAGGGCACAGGCCAGGCTGAGGGACCGCCCCCCCCTCCAGTGTACGAATCTCGTGCACCAGGCCTCTAGTTTTATTATATCACAATATCCGTTAGCAAGGTTCGTTCCCCTTTCTCCCATCTGAGTGGACTGAGGTTTCATTGGGATTAAGTGGGACGAACTGAGAGAGAACAATGAAAGGTCTACTTCCATCCCCATTGCCCCACTCTTGGGACCTGCCCTGTCCACAGTCTTCCTGGGTGGGACGCCAATGGAGAAACCAGCTGCGCCTGGGCTCCGTGAGATGGAAGCAGGAAAAAGAGCAGAGCACACAAGGGTGATGGGGATCCCAGTCTGCAGGAAGCCTGCTCAAGGATGCTGCTCTGAGGACTCTATCCAGGGAGATTGGACAAAGACAGACTGTCCATATACAGCACAACAGGGCTCAGCTCTAGTTCCCCAACTATTTGTTACCAAATCACAGTTCACAGCCCCAGGATGCAAGGCTTCTGAGCTTCTTAGCATGCAATCCCGCTCCCCACCAACAGGGGGCCCTGCTCCATCAGGGCCAACAGGAGGGATAAATGTTACTCAGAGAACAACTCATGACAAATTGCTCTGGACCACGGTCCCCACCCAGCCCCACTCCTTCCATGGAGAAAATGTTATCCTTCTGGACAATGGCGACTTCCACTTACACATCTGCTCACTGATTTGCTCATTCACTACTTTGGCAATTCTCACGTGTTTATTAAGAACTATCATTGCTTCACCTCTGGGCTCCATATACCGGTCTGCTCGGCTCAGGGGCAAATGTGGCAGAGCAGAATGTCTCTGAACCAGGATCCAGGGACCCTTGTTCTTGTCCTTGACCTGACCCTGCCACTTACCATTTAGATCCTCAACTGCCATATCTGTAAAAAGGGGGCCCCTGATGCCATCCCATTGAACTGATGAACTCTGCGGTATGAGAATGCTTTAAAACCTCCTAAGTGTTGTGCCTCTGTGATATATTGTCGTCATCAAGACCTCTGCCTACCTCCCTGTGTTCGGTGACGATCACGTGAAGGAGAGGGAGGGTGCTGTGTGTGAAGATGAAGTACATATGGATGCATATCCGGACTGCTGCTAGGGATAGGGTGCATGGGTACTGTGCTGATTTTTTTGAAATTGGTGACATTTTTCATTGACACGTGTAAGAAGCCAAGTCTCTCCTCTGAGATGCCAAGTACGAGAGTGGGAGGGAGGGTGGGGATGGGCCTTTTTCTTCATCAGATCATCATGAGACCAGAAAAGCAGAGGAGGATTGAGTTTTGGGAAGTAATATCAGTGTCAGCTGAAAGGGCCCTCAAAAATGATCTTTCAGTCTTCCTTTTTTTTTCTTTTAAATTCTCATCCGATGATATTTTTTCCATTGATGTGGGGAGAGAGAGCAAGAGAAACATTGATATGAGACACATGGATTGGTTGCCTCCTGCCCCTGCCCCCAATCAGGGTGAGGGATCAAACCTGTGACTGAGGTACATGCCCTTGACTGGGAATTAAACCTGAGACCCTTCAGTCTGCGGGCTGATGCTCAACCACTTAGCAAATGGGCCAGGGCAGCATTCTTTCTGTTTGTTTGTTTGTTTTTATAGGTGGTAAATCAAGGCCCAGAGAAAGGAAAAGAATTGCCCAAAATGTGTTTGCCTCCAAGACCTGCACAATTCCCCATACTCATTCCTGGCCAGGGCATGTTCAAGTCCTCCTGCCCCTCCCCTCCCCTGAACACCTGGCATGACTGAACCATGAGCCCAGAACCTGGGCTGGGGGATATGTTACCCACCATTCCTGATGCATGTGCAGGTGGTAGATGTAGGAATGATTCATTTTATCCTTAAGTTCAGAAGTCATTTCAGAAAACAGAGGTGAGTTATCTTCTGGTGTTGGAATTATAGGTGATTTTTATTTTCTTTTTTATAATTTTCACTAGAGGCCCTGTGCATGAAATTCGTGCACTTGGGGGGGGGGTCCCTCAGCCTGGCCTGTACCCTCTTGCAGTCTGGGAGCCCTCAGGGGATGTCTGACTGACGGCTTAGGCTGTCAGTTGGACATCCTTAGCGCTGCTGCGGAGGCAGGAGAGGCTTCTGCCACCACTGCTGTGCTCGCCAGCCATGAGCCCAGCTCAGGGCTTCTGGCTGAGCAGCGCTCCCTCTGTGGGAGCACACTGACCACCCAGGGGCAGTTCCTGTGTTGAGCATCTGCCCCCCTGGTGGTCAGTGCACGTCATAGCAAGCAGTTGGGTGGCCTTAGCATATCATTAGCATATTACTCCTTGATTGGTTGAACGGACACTTAGCATATTAGGCTTTTATTATATAGGATGGTTTTCTAAATTTTTACAACAAACATCTATAACCTTATAAACCCCACCCAATCCAAATCTTATTTTTAAAAAGAAGCCCTAGCCAGTTTTTCTCAGTGGATAGAGCATCGGCCCATGGGCTGAAGAGTCACGGGTTCGATTGCAGCCCAGAGCACATACCTTGGTTGCAGAAACCATCTCCAGCCCTGGTCAGGGCATGTGCATGAGGCAACCAATCGATGTGATGTGTCTCTCTCACATTGATGCTTCTCTCTGTCTCCCCTCCTCCCCTCACTCTCTCTAAAAATCAGTGGAAAAAATAAGGAAATTGGAGAGTGGTGAAATGCCCAGCTCTGACTTGAGGTCCATCAAGCAAGGCCAACTGGTATCCGTCATAGCAGGTAGAGCCCTGAGCTTGAAGACGTCCTGAAGGTCATCCAGCTCACCAGCCTGGCATCCAATGCCATCCAGGCAGCATCACCCACCTCCTCGCCTTTGCTCCCACCACGACCCACTCCTGAAATGTCCTCCTCACATCACCACCACCAAATTGGACTCATGTTTCAGGGTCCAACACAATTCTGCTAGTTCCGTGAAGATGTCTGAAAGCCCCCCTTCTCCAATTGGGACGGACGTCTGTCTCTCTCCTTTGACCATGAGTGGCACTTTACTTGCACTTTTATAATCTTATCATCTGCCTTGTCCTGGTGTCATTTGTACCCGGGTCTGACTCTCCCCAATGGACTGAAGCCTCCTGGCAGCAGGGCCTGAATAGTATTTATCTTTATGCTCCCAATGCCATCCTCAGCCTGGCACATGCTAGACTTCAAATGAATGTTTGTTGAACTTACGTGAATAGAAAATATAGTATCCTAGAAGAGGGATATTGTGACATATCACTTTATGGCAGGGCTAGCCAACCTTGGCACCATTGACATTTGGGGTTGAATAATTCCATGTGGTGTGGAGCTATGGTGCTTAGCAACACCCTGACCTTTACCGATAGACACTTTTTCCAATAGACACCTCCAGTTGTGACAACCAAAAACTTGGACATTGTCTTTTGTGGAGGACCACTGGTATCTATATATATAAAAGCCTAATATGCTAAGTGTCCGACTGAATGGTCGACTGCTCGACCAGACGCTATGACACATACCACCAGGGGTCAGACACTCTGACCCGTAGGTTAGCTTGCTGCTGGGGTCCGGCCGATTGGGACTGGGTGAGACAGGCCAGACATGCCCAGGAGCCAATCTCCCGCGGTCCCTCCCCGGCCTCTAAAATATTTCTTCTAATTAATTTCCTTTCAATGTGCACGAGTTTGTGCACTGGGCCTCTAGCATGGTTTATAAAAGGGTTTTCATAAACAATCCCTAGGAGTAGGAATTCCTGTTTGATTGACGAGAAAGGCAAGGCTGATGGAGACTGTAGAGCTGAAATTGGGTCTTGCTCAGAGGTGTCTTTTTCCAAGTCCAGGGCTGATCCTACTCTCCTGGAGGGGACCCCACCCTGGTCTTTGTTGCTCCACCCTGGTGTATCCACCCACCCCACCCGCTCTCCTGGCTGTGTCTGATCACTTCTTCTCCAGCACCTTGAGCTCCTCCCCGTGCTTGAACACGCTGATGGTGACCTGGCCTGTCTCGGAGCCATACTTGTTCTTGACAAAGACGCCGTAGCGCCCGCTGTCCTCACTGTTGACCCTCTCGATGGTGATGGTGACCTCTGACCCCCTAACCTCCATGTGGTAGCGGTCAAGGAAGGTGACAGGCTGGTCATTTTTCAGCCAAGAAATTTCAGGGGCGGGGTCTCCTGAGATGACGCAGGTCAGGCACAGGGTCTGGAAAGACAGGAAGGGAACGCTTGATCAGCTCCTTGTAGTAACCCCGGGCATTTGCCGTCACTCCCCCAGAGAGCTCCCGGCGCAAGTTGCTCCTTGTGATAAATTCATTCTGTGCATTTTAGTGTATCACTAAAGGGATAACATTAAAGGGAGAGACATTTTACTTTAACCCCACGTCCTCCATCCTCAACTTTCCTTCATCCTCCACTTTTCCACAAGAATAATTACTAGTTAGGCAGCGGTTCTCAACCTGTGGGTCGCGACCCCTTTGGCGGTCGAACAACCCTTTCACAGGGGTCGCCTAAGACCATCCCGCATATCAGATATTTACATGATGATTCATGACAGTAGCAACATTACAGTTATGAAGTAGCAACGACAATAATTTTTTTTTTTTTTTTTTTTTGCAACGAAAATAATTTTATGGTTGGGTCACAACATGAGGAACTGTATTTAAAGGGCCAGAAGGTTGAGAACCACTGAGTTAGGGTTTTAGATCATTATTCTGCCAATTATCTGCCCCAGAACGGCCTGAACTCTGCTTTATTGCTTTTTGTGCTATATATGTCACTATGACATATGCAAATAAGGCTATCTTGCTTTAATACAAAGATTTATAAATTGCGTTTGAAAATTCTTAAATAAGCTCTGAATCAGAGCCGTATAATGTGATGGTCAAACACTCAGCTCTGCCCCTTCAAGCTGTGTGACCTTAGGCGAGTCCTTTAACCTCTCTGGGCCTCAGTTTTCTCAGCTATAAAGTGTGACTAGTAATAATATCCCATTCCATGTGGTTGCCTTGATGGTTAAGCAAGCTAAAATATGTAACACATATGCAATAGTGCCTGGCACAGAGTAAGCACCGTAATAACAGTGCTGTCATTTTCTAGAATACTAGACTTGCATAACTGCAGCCCTGGAAGGGCTTTTAGGGGTCATCTAACTGAACTCCGAAAGGAAACTGAAGTTCACAGAGGAAGTTCATGACACCCAGGGCCGGTAGAGCGAGCTGGCAGAGCTGGGGCGAGCACCCCCGTGGGTCTGACCCCAGGCTTAGACGCTTCCTTTATACTACATGTGGCCATGAGGTGGTGTCACTCGGCCAGGCGCTGGAATCCACAGTGCTACAGGGTGTCTTGATTTTTGTTGTTGTTAATCCTCACCCATGGATATTTTTTCCATTGATTTTTAGAAGTGGAAAGGAGGGAGGGAGGGAGTGAGGGAGAGAAACATTGATGGGAGAGAGACACATCCATTGGTGGCCTTGTGCACACGCCCTGACCAGGGCCAGAGATTGAACCTGAAACCGAGGTATGTGCCCTTGACTGGGAATTGAAACTGTGACCCTTCGGTATGTGGGCCAACGCTCTAATCACTGAGCCACACCGGCCAGGGCTGTGCCATGATTTTTGATGGACACGTGAGGGAACACAGCATGGGACTGCTGGCCCTGGGCTGGGGACGGTCTGTACCTTATCCTCCATGATGGTGGCCACATCTGGCAGGCCCCTCACCACTTTGGCACGATCTGCAAGGAAAAAGGGAGACCCCGGTGATGAATGTTTTCCTGCAGATGGCGTCCCAGAAGCAAGTTTCCATAGAGCTGAGCTATGCTCCTGTTTTCTATTTTCATCATTTCAGGGACGGAAATCTTTAAATTTGTATCACGTGTTTCCTTGCCTTTATAAACAGAAAGTAGGGGACATAATGTGTTTCTGTTATTGACTTGAAGTCTTCGTCGTGATTGGTGGTACCTGGAGGGGGCAATGGGATGCCCCTCCCTCAAGAACTGGGAAAGACGGTACATAAGATGGCTCTGAGCCTTAAACTGGCAAAAGCACACAGTAGGTGTTGATGAACCAGAGACTGGGGGGGGGGGGGGGGGGGCGGGGGGAGGGGAGGGAGGGGGCACAAGGAAAAATGGGACAAAAGCTTTTGGGACACTGGCTCTGGTCAAGGAGGGGACCTGGTGGCCATTGTGGGTGGGCAAGGGGAGTGGTTGCACACCCCTCAGCAGGAAATATATATTCCTTAGGCTGCAGGTGAGGCTGTGGGAGCAGGAGGGGTGGGAGCGTGGGCCCTAGAGCACGGACCAGGATGTGCAAAGAGCCTGAGTGGCGGGTGTCAGTCCGATGGCTGTCAGGGGAGCAGGACCCTGGATCGGGGTGGGGGAGAAGGCCCCAGAGATGGATGCTGTGGAACGGTGGCCAGGCCCTTCACAGCTGGTGAAAGGGTCCACTTCCCTGGACTCTGGATTCCACAAGCCCAGCAACCGTGTGTGGCGAATTCAGCTCCCTCTGTTAGTGTCCCGGACGGGTGTCCTGCCCAGGGACACGCATCCCAGGATGGGAGGGATGCTCGTGCTGGGTCAGTGAGTGGATGGCGGTGTGACGGGCTTGCGAGCCTCCTGATCATGGCGGCACCTCCTGGCAAGGCGCAGGCTGAGGGGGGTCTCGGGCTGCACTCTCGCCACCTAAGAGGCCACGCCCCTGAAGGACTCCCCACTGCCTGGCCACGGGGACCCCCACTTCCCAGTTACCTTAATGAATGCTGAGGCCCGCACTTCCCGCCAAGTGGGGAGACTCAGGGACAATGTCCCTATGGAGGGAGAATCCCCTCTCCCACCGGTGACCCCAGCTAGCAGTTTTGAGCTCTCGCTTCTGTTTCTCAGAGTCATTCAGTTTCTTCCCTGGTTGTCGCGTTGTCGGGGGCTGCTTTATGAGGCCACCAGAAGTCTTTTCCTCACTGAAATTCCTACTCTGATCTGCCGGGTCAGTGGGACCACACAGGCAGCCTCCTAGAACGGGGTGGTCCAGCCCTGGCTGGGGCAGACCTGACGAAGTTCAGGTGCATGGACCAGGGGGTGGACGCCCCAGGCAGCACAGACACGGCGCCACCTCCCTCTGGGTTTGGGGCTGGGCCCTCATGAGATGAGGCTCCAGAACCAGCCAGAACCAGCTTCAGCTCTAAAGTCTCCCCCTCCCTACACCGCACGTGGAGAAAGCCAGCCCAGCCTGTTCTTGTCTGTCCCCTATCTGTCGGGTTCCACCTGACCTTGCACTTGACATTGCCCATGGGCTTGCTGGGCACTTGGTCCATGCTGGGCGCCTCCACGCCCACAGTCTCAGGGACCCTCAGAGTCCTTACCCATCTGTCTTCACGCCGTCACCGCCCAGGTGTCCCTGGCAGCTCCATGACAGCTCAGAGCCACGCAGACCCCACTGGGACCTGCACAGCCTCGCAGGGGCCATAAGCTCCCTAGAAGCGCCCCAACCCCGGAAATGAAAACAATGGAAATGTCGGTGGACTTACTCTTCTCGATGATGGCCAAGGCTCTGAAACACAGAAATGGGAAAAGGCTCAGGGCTCCACTTGCTAACGGACAGGGTGCGCGGGTGGGGGTGAGGGGCGAGGAGTGAAAGGAAGAGCTGGCCGGCTCCCAGAAAGGGGTCCTGTGCACAGTTCATGCAGGACCCTCGGGGCTGTGATTTTCACAGAAACACACAGGAACTTACTTCAGTCTCTGGTGCTCAGCCATGGCGTCGTCAAAAGCTTGAGAAGGAAATAGGGAAGGGGAAGGGGGTGTGAGGGCGCCTGCCCCTGTGACCCGCAGGTGCAGGGCTCGGGCGCCACCAGCCCTCCACCCTTTCCCCTACCAGACCATTTTCTCTTGGGGCAATGCCAGGCTGGGTGGGGATGGGCACCCCCCCCCCAAAGACCATGGGGCTGTCACTGGGGACAGACAGGCGGGCAGCTCACCTTGCCCCGATAGGTCGGTTGAGAGCTGCCGGACTTCCTTCCCGGCTGCTATCTCCAGGGTGTACCTGCCCTTGTCTGAGTCTTTGGGATCCAGGATGTGGAGCCAGATCTCATCCAGCGTGGTGCCAGCCCTCGCCCGGTCCCCACTCTCCAGGCGCTTCTCTCTGAATGTGGGGCAGAGGAATGGTCAACACGGCGCAGCCCACCCGTGCTGCTCAGGACAGGCTTCTGTCTGCAGGTCTACAGACTCCCCCAGCCCCAAACCCTCTCCCGGGGTTTTGTTTCCAGATTCCTGAGCTGAAGGTGGTGAGCATCCATGAGACATTCCATAACTGTTCATCCACCCATCCATCATCCATCCATCCATCCATCATCCACCCATCCATCCATCATCCACCCACCCATCCATCATCCATCCATCATCCATCCATCATCCATCCATCATCCATCCATCCATCCATCCATCCAACCATCATCCACCCATCCATCCATCATCCATCCATCCATCCATCATCCAGCCACCCATCCACCCATCCATCCATCATCCACCCACCCATCCATCATCCATCCATCATCCACCCACCCACCCATCTTCCACCCATCCATTCATCATCCACCCATCCATCCATCATCCACCCACCCATCCATCATCCATCCATCATCCACCCACCCATCTTCCACCCATCCATCCATCATCCACCCATCCATCCATCATCCACCCACCCATCCATCATCCATCCATCATCCATCCATCATCCATCCATCCATCCATCAACCACCCATCCAACCATCATCCACCCATCTATCCATCATCCATCCATCCATCCATCATCCAGCCACCCATCCACCCATCCATCCATCATCCACCCACCCATCCATCATCCATCCATCATCCATCCATCCATCATCCATCCACCCATCCATCCATCATCCACCCATCCATCATCCATCCATCCATCCATCATCCATCCACCCATCCATCCATCATCCACCCATCCATCATCCATCCATCCATCCACCATCCATCCACCCATCCATCCATCATCCATCCATCCATCATCCACCCATCCATCATCCATCCATCCATCCATCATCCATCCACCCATCCATCCATCATCCACCCATCCATCATCCATCCATCCATCCATCCATCCATCATCCACCCATCCATCATCCATCCATTAAACCCTGTGGCACATCAACTATGTGCCACTGCTGAGTGTGTTGTGCCATGTCCTGCAGGCTGGGAATCGGAGGAAGTAGTGCTTCAGGTCAGTGACCACCAGTCACTCCCTCGCCTCTTCATTCTCCTCCTCTTTAATCCTCCCAGGGCTTTTTCCACAATCACTCTCCCCTCGCCCTTAGGAAGAAACCATTTAAACTTCTTTTTGTTGCTGTTTTTTTTGTTTTGTTAATCCTCACCCAAGGATATTTTTTTCATTGATTTTTAGAGAGAGCAGAAGGGATGGAGGGGGAGAGACAGAGAGAGAGAAACATCTATTGGTTGCCTCCCAAACACAACCTGACCTGAGCTGGGGATTGGCCTGCAACTCAGGTTCATGCCCTTGACTGGGAATTGAACCCACAACCCTTAGGTGTGTAGGCCAACAATGCAACTACTGAGACACATTGGATTGGCCAGGGCTAAACTTTTATTAAAAAAATATTTTTATTGATTTCAGAGAGGAAGAGAGAGGGGAAGAGAGAGATAGAAACATCAATAATGAGAGAGAATCATTGATGGGCTTGCCCCCTATTGGGGATCAAGCCCGTAACCTGGGCACATACCCTTGAATGGAATTGAAACCAGACCGTTCAGTCCACAGGCCAATGCTCTATCCACGGAGCCAAACTGGCTAGGGCTAACCTTTTTTTGTTTTTGTTTTTAACTTAAAATTCATCCTGAAAACACCTGGCCCATGTCCCAGTGTTGTGTTGCAGAAGTTGTGTTCCTAATTCCTGTGTCTGGGCTTAGTCACAGGGCTTAGAAACGCTAGAGTAGGACCTCCATTATCCTGGAATTCAACTTGGCCTCAGCTCTCACTCATTTGACAAACCTGACCACGTCGGTATAGTCTTCCTCACAGAAATGGTGCAGCAATGTCTGCTCCACAAGGCTGAGGAGTGCAAATGACGAGACGCGCCAGAAAAATTCTGCTCTCATACAATCTGGGGTTACTTAGTTCGCAGTCAAATCTTCGTGGATACCTTATCTGTCCTACCTTCAAGCCCTGGCCCTCAGTTAGCTGTCAGCCCCACAGGCCCTTCTGCTTGCGCCTGAGTTTGCTAAGGCTGCAGAGACCCACAAGGGCACCATGACCCCCTCCTCCACCTGGCTGTCTGCTTTGCCCTGGTTCCTGCACCCTTCCCTCCCTCAGTTCCAGAGGCTGCCCTAAGCTGGTCCTACCACCAGGCTACCCAGCTGCCCTGGGGGGATGATCTCCCTTCTGCTCCCAATTCCTGACTCCCTCTGTGGACAACAGGACCAGTGGGAGACCCTGTCTGCCGACCCCTGGGGACTGGGCTAGGGCTCCAGGGTAAAGCCGACCTACTTGTGGAACCAGGTGGTTTTCATGTACTCCCCGTTGTAGTACTTGACCTTGCTGAAGATCCGGATCCCCTCTTCCGTCCCCTGGACTTCCAGCGGGGTGGCAGAGAGCACTGGGGAGGAGAGGAGAGGCCTGAGTCTCCCCCGAGCTCCTTCGGGCAGCACATTTTGGGGCCCGCCAGCTTGTCCCTGCTCTCGGGGTGCGGGGGGAGGATGCAGTGGTGTGAGGAGGCAGGAGCTTCTCCCCCCTCCGGCCCCTGTCCTTGGGTTTGGAGACTAAGCCCGCCCCCAGGGGCCAAGGCTGGTTGCAGCTCCCTGGAGGTGACTTGGCATCAGGGAGGGTGGGGCAGAGAGGGGCCTACTTACCACCAATCCTGCCCAGCTCCGTGAAGACGGCGTCCAGGGCTGGGGGAGACAGAGAGAGCGGTCAGCGGATGTCCGACTCCCCCGTGGATGCACCAGGAGGGGGACATCCTTAGAAAGGCTGGAGGAGCTCACGAGCAGCTCTCGGGGCACAGGGAGCCCTGCAGGATGCCTGCCACAGTCAGGCGGGAGGGAGCCTGGGGCACTCAGTGACGGATAAGGCAGGGGCACCACGGGTGGAGGCCAACTGGGCTGATCTGACAATGCTCTTGCCAGCTGCGCCAACAGCTGGACGAGGAGCCAGGGGCCCCTGTGGGGCGGAGGAGTGAACCTGGGCTGGGAGTCTTGAAGCCTGGGCTCACTGTGGAATGTTTCAGTGAACATGGGCATCAGTGTCACGCAGACCAGGCCCCTGCCACTGACTAGCTGTGCAGCTTTGGGCCCGTCGCTTAACCTCTCTGGGCCTCAGTTGCCCCAAGTGCTATGGGGCTCCAGACCACTGTCTCTTGGTTCAGTGTGCTCTCCCCCTGGCCCTCCTGGCCCACCTCCAACATCGCCTGTGAGCTCCTACCTTCCCCTGTGAGGTCCAGTATGGTGTCATCCTGCCCTCGGTCATCAGAAACCACCGCTCTGTAAATTCCCATGTCCTCCTTGGACAGCTGGAAAGAAGTGAGTGAAGGCAGGGTCAGCTGGGCTCCAGGCCGGGCCTCGCTCTCTGTGTGATCTCAGGCAAGACCCATCTCCTCCCCGGGACTCAGTTTACCCATCTGGAATGGGTGCGCTCTAAGGCTCCCTCCAGCTCCAGAGCCCCCTGATTCCAACTCAGGGCTGGTCTGGGCCTGAGGGTGTGGTGGGCAGACAGTCGAGAGCAGCTGCTCCAAGCAGAGCGAGTGGCCCTTCCCTGTGGAGCCTGTCCCAGCACCATTCCCCCCCCCCCCCACCCGGCTGCCTGCTTCCGGGGGCCCTGGAAGGAGGGATCCCTGCAGCTCTCAGAAGGAAGTGTGTTCCTTCCCTCAGGAATAGGGGGTCCTCTCTGGCACATGCTCATTAACCCCAAAATGAAGCCTGAAGCAACACATAAGTAAACCATTAACTTGTGTGGATATATATATATATATATATATATATATATATATATATATATATATATATTTGATTTCAGAGAAGAAAGGAGAGGGAGAGAGAGATAGAAACATCAATAATGAGAGGGAATCATGGATTGGCTGCCTGCTGCAAGCCCCACACTAGGGATCGAGCCCGAAACCCAGGCACATGCCCTGACCAGGAATTGAACCATGACCTCCTGGTTCATAGGTCAATGGTCAACCACTGAGCCACACTGGCCTGGCTGGGTAGTACTTTTTAAAAAAATATTTTTATTGATTTCAGAGAAGAAGGGAAAGAGACAGAGAGATAGAAACATCAATGATGAGAGAGAGTCATTGATTGGCTGCCTCCGGCACACTCCCTACTGGGGTGGGGTGGGGGGGTGGGGGGGTGGGGGGGGTGGGGGGGGTGGGATCTAGCCTGCATCCCAGGCATGTGCCCTTGGCTGGAATGGAACCTTGGACCCTTTAGTCCGCAGGTTGATGCTGTATCCACTGAGCCAAACCGGCCAGGGCTGAGTGGTACTTTTCAAACAAGGTCCACAGGTCAGATGGGACTTCTCATTACCCAGCATCTCCCTCAGGGCCTGGGGAGCGATGTTTGCCTCCCTGTCCCCTCAGCCCCACCATTTCTACATCGTGTGCTGTGAGGCAGCGGCCAAGGCAGAGGCAGCTCCTCACCTGGGGGCCAAAGGGCCAAACCCCAAGAGTCCTCTCCTAGCCCTTCCCTCCCCCCGCCCCCCAAGTGAAGGCTTCACAGCCCCCGCCCCCCACTCACCGGGGAAGGTGACTGCAGTGACTTCTGACCCTGTCTAGCCTTGGGCCTTTGCACTTAAACCCTCTGAGCCTCGGTTTACTCATCTAAGACGGTGGCAGAATCCTGGCCTGGCTCTGTGGTGGCCGTGCTGTGAGGAGCAGGGAGGTACCTCTTCGGAAGCCAGAAAGTTTTGCACTAAGGGGGCTGGATGATTATAAGACTCAGTAGCTATTAAGCATCTACTCAGTGCCAAGCCCTGTGTGAGGAGCTTGCACCATGAGGACAAAGGCCAACTTGGCATCGTCCCGGCCGGGATGTGGGCAAAGACCCTGAATCATCATTTCCTTCCTTGCCAGCAGGTGCGTGCTGCTCCAGGCCCCCTGGGCACCCAGTGCAGCCGCAGGAATCAGCAGCAGGGCAGAAACACACGTGTGGGGTGCGGGTACGGTGTTTTGGCCCGGTTCAAGCCTCGGACTAATGAAAGGACAGGGTCCTCTCATTGCCACGTGCAAGTCCCAGCTGGAGGGCAGGGCCTCCCAGCACAATCATAGCCAACGGCTGTGGCTGTAAGCTTGAACCTATGGTCCGAACACGTAGCCCAGGGGTGGGCAAACTTTTTGACTCGAGGGCCACAATGGGTTCTTAAACTGGACCGGAGGGCCGGAACAAAATCATGGATGGAGTGTTTGTGTGAACTAATATAAATTCAAAGTAAACATCATTACATAAAAGGGTACGGTCTTTTTTTTTTTAGTTTTATTCATTTCAAACGGGCGGATCCGGCCAGCAGGCCGTAGTTTGCCCACGGCTGACGTAGCCCCACGTGCCTTGTGCTAGAGTTCAGGTGCATGTAGTTGAGTGAGGTTGAAACTCACGAGAAGGCTGTAAACAACGTGATCACGCCCCTACTTTGCCTCGTGGCATCTGCTATAAAATAAAGACACGGCTTGTGGGCGCTGGCGCCTCATCAGGGAGCAGCGTCCCACCGAGACCCAGCTTTCATTCTCTTGTCTGTCTTTTCTCAATCCTTTCACCCCCCGACTCAGGTCACTGAACCAGGCTGAGCTGGCCTGGCACATAAGGCGCCCTGGGGCTGAGTATGCCATGGCCGTGCCGGTTCCCCCCACACACGAATGTTTGAGAACAAGACTTGCGTTTCTATCTTAACCAGGTCACCTCCTCAGAGGCCACGGGGGACGTGGGTGGGTGAACTGAGTCCTGGGCCT
The DNA here is from genome assembly GCF_963259705.1 of Myotis daubentonii. Taxonomy (NCBI): domain Eukaryota; kingdom Metazoa; phylum Chordata; class Mammalia; order Chiroptera; family Vespertilionidae; genus Myotis; species Myotis daubentonii. The sequence goes on along the minus strand of NC_081842.1, from coordinate 205,333,999 downwards.
GGTGCCCGGCCTTCACACCCTAAAACCCTAGCCTGTCAGGGCAGGAAGGAATCTGAGAGAGCATCCCTTCCCACCATGAAAACTGAGGTCAGAGGGGAACAGTGACTAGCCCAAGGCCACACAGGGGCAGGGCCAGGACTGGAGTCCACACAAAAGGGAAAATCAGTATTACTGATCCTCTCTTTATTTAAAATCTTGGTATTGTTTCCCCCATGCCTCCCCTGGCCCCATTATTTGTATTTTAAAAAATATTGTATGAAATATCTATCTTTTGTTGTTAATCCTCACTGGAGGATATTTTTTCTACGGATTTTTAGAGAGAATGGAAGGCAGGGGAAGAGAGAGAGAGAGAGAGAGAGAGAGAGAGAGAGAGAGAGAGAGAGAGAGAGAGAGAGAGAGAGAGAGACACGTTGATGTGAGAGAGACACATCGATTGGTTGCCTCCTGAACGTGCCCTGCCCAGGGCTGGGGAGGAGCCTGCAACCGAGGTATGTGTCCTTGACTGGAATTGAACCCAGGACCCTTCAGCCCGTGGGCCGATGCCCTATCCACTGAGTCAAACCGGCAAGGGCTGAAATACTATTTATCTTGATTACTGAGTTTTAGTGCCCCCTTACATTTGTACCTGTGGCGACTGGCTCACCGGCCTCACCCTAGCCCTGGCCTGCTCCTGACTCGGCACCCGGAGCTCCTGGCACTGCCCGGAGCTGCACTTACCTCCTCGATGCAGAGGAGCCCTGCTCCGGTCTGCGGGTCGTACTGACCGTCCGGCGTCTCCTTGTTCCGGAAGAGCCACTGGAAGCGGGTTTCATTCTTGGTGTTGGTCACCTGGGGAAAGTGGAGGCTGGCTCCATCAGGCTTCCTCTTTTTAAGTAAAAACTCAGCTCAGCAGAACTTTTTCTTTTTCTTTCTTTTTTTTTTTTTTTTTTATAAATGTGACAATTTCCCCTGCACACACACCCCCTCACGGTAAGTCCCAGCCACCTTCTTCCTCACACCCATGTCTCTGCTGGCTTCTGGACTCAGGACTTTTGCTAATGCTGTTCCCTCTGCCTCTCGATCCCTTTGCTGCTCTATTTTCCTTGTAAACACCCCTGCATCTTAGCCTTGTCAATTGTCACCTCCCTCAGGAAGCCTTCCTTGAAGCCCCCCAGCATGCACACGAGTCTTGGTCACAGCTGGAGACACGCTGTTTTCCAAGGATCCTGATTCAGACCGTGGGCTCCTAAGGAGGCCACTTCTTCCTCCTTGTGTGCCCAGTGCCTTGCAGAGTGTCTGGCGCACAGCAGGTGCTTTGAGTTTGCTGAACGGATAGGCTCTGGGAGAGTACCCCCCCCCCCCAGCTCCCTAAAGAGGCCGCAGGGTGCTGGGAAGGAGCACCACTCGGAGTCAGACAGACTCTCGGCTCCACCTGTTGATTTTGAGTGACTTCCCTGTTTGCTTTCCCAGGGGGTGAAAGTGGGGGTGGTAATGCCTAACTCACAGATGCTCGTGAGGCAGATGAAATAAAATCATGCTCTGAAGCACCAAGCAGAGCGTCTGGCAAGGCGGCCGGTAGATACCAGGGAACCTGCTCAACGCATAGACCCCTCACTTGCTCTCAGACCCCAGGCCCCAAAGAACCCCTACCCTGTGCAGCTTGGAGACCTAGTTCCAGGCTGACCCAACTCACCCTACTTCTGCTCCCTGGGCTCTGCGAAGGGCGGCTTTGCTTTCTGGTTAAATGCAGTCTCCCTGGGCTACTTTGCAGGTGTGGGATCAACCAGGCACAGGGGATGGATTTTGTGGGAGCAGAGCAAATGCAGCCACCAGGCTTGGGGACAAGCCACAGATAGAGGCCCAGGGGGCCTCGGGGCAGGGCTGGAGGCAGGGGCAGGGACTTGCCTTGCACGTCAGCAACACTTGGCAGTCCTCCGTGACCTTCCACTGTAAGAACTCCTCAAAGTAGGGACCTGCAAGTGCAAAACAAACACGCCCACCCGTCAGAGCTCCAGGCTCGGCCAGGGCGCCACCTGGTGGCGAGACCAGGGAAGCCAGCTGGGGTCGGGGCAGCTAGCGACCACGGGTCCCCTTAGATTCTGCCCCCACCAGAACGGCAGAGGCTAGGGTGAGGCAAGGGAGGTGCCTAGGGTGCAAAATTTAAGGAGGGCTCACTCTCCTCGTGGGGAAAGCGCTGTTTCGTTCTGGCACAGGGACAGAGCTGGACTGAATTGCAGTGGCCTCCCTGGGGGCCCAGCAGGGCTGAGGGATCTATTCACCTAATAGTCCAGAGTTCCCCAGTCCTGACCCCTGGCCCCGTGGCCGAGGCCTTTGAAATTCACCCCAGTAACTCTTACCCTGTTTTCTCTTCCAGTCTCTTCTCTTAGCATCTGCCTTCCTCAGAAGTTTGTCAAAATCTGTGAACACATAGGGAGGGGCTGGCATGAGCCGAGAGGAACACCGGTCCACAGAGGGGCATCAGGGTGGACAGAAGACCCCAGAGCTGCGAGCTGAGGCCGGGTGCATGGGCGGGGTGGGCAGGGCGCGGCTGACCGTCGTCCACCAGGGCCAGGGTGATCTGGTTTTTGGCTTTTCCGTCTTGGAGCTGAGCTGTGTACGACCCTTTGTCCTCCTCACACAAGTTCTGGATGATCACTTCCACCAGGCCCTTCTCTCGCTCAAAATTGATTTTGCGGTCCTGGGGAGAACAAACCCGAGAATCACCTTTGCCCTTTTCCAGTCGCAGGGCATTTGCATTATGGGCACATACGTGCAGTTAGACCTGGAGAGAGGGATGTGCAGAGTAGACGCTGTCAGAGATGGGGAGGGAGCCCTGGATAACCCTCTACTGCTTATGGTGTGGGGTTCTCCCCCCACTCAGCCTCCAAGAACACCCCTGAGGTCTGGCAGGCACAGGGATGAGTCTTGGTGCTTGAATTAATTGCAATTAATAATAAGCTCCAACCCCTATTGTGCCATTTTTTTTTTCTTTTTTACTTCTTTTACAATTCTCCACAAAAGTATAAAGGATAATATTTAAAAAACCTGTGCACTTGCTATCCAGAATTAACACTCGTTTGTATTTTGTCATATTCTAACAGTTTTAAAAGTTTTCTTTTCCACATTTATTTTATTTTTTAATGTATTTTTATTGATTTCAGAGAGGAAGAGAGAGAGAGGAACATCAATGATGAGAGAGAAACATTGATCGGCTGCCTCCTGCATGCCCCACACTGGGGATTGAGACCGTAACCCAGGCATGTGCCCTGACTGGGAATCGAACCGTGACCTCATTCATAGGTCGACGCTCAACTGATGAGCCACGCAGGCTGGGTTCTTTTCCACATTTAGAACCTCATTCCCTCTGGTCTTATTTGTATGTGTGGTTTGAGGGAGCCATCCAGTTTTATTTTATATTTCTAGCAGGGCCAGTGATAGTCTAGACTTTGTGACACTTCCTCTGCCATGTGCCAAGTTCATACTTGATCGTTAAGCAGAACATTCAAACCTATTTCCTCATTTGCTCCTCCTGATGCTGGGACAACCAGCCCCATTGCACAGATGCGGAAACAGAGGCATATAGAGGGGAAGGGTCTTGTCCAAGGGCACACAACCGATGGGGATGATATATGAGTCCTGTGACATCTAACCCTGAGCTCTTTCTCGTCTCTCTACAACACATAGTTTCTGGTGGTGATAAAATTCACAAATAATATGATCTCATAATTAAATCTGCCATGAGATTGAAATTGTCTTTGTAAGTAAAAACAGTTGAATATGGGCAACTCGTGTGTCAACTATAAAAGGCAATGGAATACTACAAGTGCAATAGGAAGAAGAAATAAAAGCAATTTCAGGAAATAAAAGTAATATCAGGTACACTCTCATGCTGCACTGATTTATAATGAATTGGTTTGAACTTAAGAAAAGCAAAAAGATACAAAATTATTCTGTCCAAGAACAGGAAAATGAATGAAAGGGCATATGTGAAGTGTCTACTTGAATAAAAACTCTATTCAGTGTATGTTAAAACTGTGAAAATTCTCTGTATATCTCAGAGTTAGGTCTAGGCTTGGATCATTATCAGTATGAATGTGGGTTTTTCATCTGAAGAATGTCTGGCGGGACATTCAAATGTTGTAGGGGGTGTGGGGAATGCTTTGTGGGATTTGCATTGGCGGGCATCTACCATCCCTGCCATCGGCCCTCCAGGTACTGAAAACCAGGTGTCCCCATCCCCACCCCACCACTGTGACCGTTTCCGATATGTCCGCTAGGGGGCGCTGCCGACCAGTGGGAGCCACTGCCAGGGGAAGCCAGGAGCTGGGCAGGGGACCTCAGTGAGGAAGGAATCTGAGTTCCAGTTACCGGTGAGCTGAAGATCTCCTTCTCGTTGAAGATCAGATGCAGCTCAGCGGCCGGAGATAACTTTTCCACTTCTAGCCAAAGCCGCACCTCTCCTCGCTCGAGGATGTCAATGTTCCAGCCCGAGATCAGCTTGATCACTGCGAGGCAGGCAGAAGGCAGGACGGAGTGGGGTGGGCCTGGGCCCCTCCTCCCCTCCCTACTCGGCACCAGCCCCACCCTGAGCATGTTGCGTACTGCGCTTGCGTGTCTGAAGGAGACACACTGGGGTGGGGCTCGCTCTAGAGTGAGCTCATTTTAAGGAAGTGTTTCCTCTTCCCACACCTCGGAGGCTGTGCCTCTCACCCTGGCGGACCCCAAGGACTTTCAGAAACATCAATGTCCAGGCTCTGATTGTCTGGGGCGTGGCCTGGGCATTGGGATTTTGCAAAGCTCCTGGGGTGATTCCAATGTGCACCCAAGTGTATGACCCTGCTCGCTACTAGCCAGCGGAGGTAAGCAGAGGTTCCCATGATGCAAAACCCACCTCAGAAGAAACATCCCCCCTGCCCTCCTTGCACTCCCTTTCTACCTGGCTTCCACTGCTGACACCCCAGGTCTCTGCCCTCCAGCCCCATGATGCCCCCATCCCCTGCCCACCCCCCACCACTAGTTTTTTGCTTTTGCTGATCCAACTCTGCTCCAAATACCCCAGGAGGTGCCTGAGGATTGCTTACCTGGGTTTCTGATCTCATGGCTCAACTTCTTCAGCTTGTCCAGCTCTGGGACAGGGAAGAGCAAGGAAGAAATCAAAGAGAATGAGATACTGGGACCAGTGGGTCCAGGGCAGCCATCCTAGGGCCCCTGCTGGGTGAAAGTCCCAGAGAAACACCCCTCAACCTGGGGTCACTTGCCACACAGGCGTTGAAGATGAGCACTGTGGGTCTTAGCCCTGGGGCAACAGAGGGGGATGCAGAGGGCGATGCGGGTCACCTTGAGATCAAGTACCACCTCCCTTGAGAAGTGCCTACTATGTGCCGGGTGCTTTTATCTCAGAGGTCCTCACACACTGCTGTGGGGTGAGCATTATTGTCCACCTCTGACCGCTCCAGGCCCACTGGGTTCTGAGCCCTGTTCTTAACCCCCTGTGATATGCTGCCCTGGTCTCTGAGGGCTGTCTGGCCCCAACACAGCACTTCAGTCTAGAAGTCTCCAGGGCAGCTCTGCCGAGTGCTGCCTCATTTGCTAACTGCCTCTTTGTTAGGCTTTCTCTCCTGCAAAGCAGAGCTCTGAGTCTACATGAGTGTCTGCCACACAGTAGGTACCTAATAAACATGTGTCGCATGATGACTTGGCAGCGGCAGAGCCCAGTCTCCTTTCCCCTTGTGAGCTCCAGAGACTTCAGCATGAGTCTGGACTCACAGCAAGAATACTGTGAGAACAAAACATAACGAAAAGCCCATCCCTTTTGTTGATGGCTTTAGTTTGCATAGAATCATCTAAATGTTTCTGCATGACATTGTTTCAGTTGCGGCCCCGAGAGGTGACATGACTTGCTCAAGTCAAACAGCCAGAAAACTGTGGAATTGTAATTGGGTCTGTCTGGCTTCTGCTTCTTAACAAAATCAAAGGACCTCCTGTGCCATCAACAGGGCTGTCCCCCAGTTGCTATGGAGACAGAAGAGAGTGAGTCTTATCTGTCATTAGCACTGATTTCAGTTCTGTTTTTATTTATTTATTTATATTTTTATTGATTTCAGAGAGGAAGGAAGAGGCAGAGCGATAGAAACATCAATGATGAGAGAGAATCATTGATTCGCTGCCTCCTGTACACCCCCTATTGGGGATTGAGCCTGCAACTCGGGCATGTTTCCTTGATCAGAATCAAACCCGGGACCCTTCAGTCTGTAGGCTGAGGCTCTCTCCACTGAGCCAAACCGGCCAGGGCTCAGTTCTGTTTAAATCATCCAACATGGATGACCTTTCTATTCTCCGGGTTGTCATAGTCCCCACTGCTCCCTATTGCTATTCTCATTTCTCTGACGAAATGTTTTGTGTGTGTGTGTGTGTGTGTGTGTGTGTGCTTTTTAAGGCTATAGAAGGAAGGGAAATAATTCTAGTACCTTTGCTTATATCCAAATTAGAAAAAGGAAAGAGAGACAAGAAGAATACGAACTCCACCAGGCAGGGATTTTTGCCCGTTGAGTTCACGGATATAATCCTAGGACAGTACCTGGCGTATGGAAGGTGCTCACTAGATATTTACTAGTTGACTGGCTGACTGACTGGGTGGGTGAGGACCCACTTCTCTGGAAATCGCTGCTTTACAAACTTTTGTTGCTTTTTGCCGGCCTCTGAGGGACTTGATCTGGGCCTGTCTCTCTGGGCAGGTGGCAGGGGAGCAGGGACTTACCTGCCTCAGTCAGCGTGTGGCTCGCTGAGAGGTCTTCATCGGCATCGGTGACCACCACCGAGTAGGTGCCCAAGTCCTCGAGGCCAGGGTCTCTCAGGATGACCTTGGACCTGGCAGAGAGAAGAGAGCAGGTGCTCCACGCGGGGCCTGGCGCACTAGAGGCCTGGGGGCTGGAGAGCCTCGGTGAGCTTTGGAGACTTGCAGCCCAACTGCAGACCCCGGCCAGGCTGGGGAGCAGGGTGGCTGCCTCCTCACACTTGGTCCTCTGCCCAGGGCAGCTCAGGCCTGGCACCTTCAGTGGCCCCCGTTAGAGGGCTGGCCGGCACAGGGTCTCACTGGTTGCATGGCCCAACTCCCCCTATAGGGCTCAAGTCATCAGCATTACCTCCTGCTGGACAGGGCCGAGGCCACGAGCTGCTGGGGTGGAGGCATTTGACAGGGACATTTGGTCATCTGTTCCCAACCCCTCTTTTTATTTATTTATTTGTTTACTTATTTATTTATTTATATTTCAGAGAGGAAGGGGGGGGGGAGAGATAGAGAGAGGGAGAGAGAGAGAGAGAGAGAGAGAGAGAGAGAGAGAGAGAAACATCAATGCCTCCTGCTTGCCCCCTACTGGGGATCGAGCCAACAACTCGGGCATGTGCCCTTGACTGGAATTGAACATAGGACCCTTCAGTCCAACCGCTGACGCTCTATCCACTGAGGCAAACTGGCTAGGGCCCAACCCCTCTTTTTTACAAATGAGATGACACGGAGCCCAGAGATGCTCCAAGAACAAGTCACTGGCTCCCAGGATAGAAAGGGAGTCCTGTGCAGTTGCTTACAGAAAAACGCTCCAAATGAATGCTGTCATTTCAGCCTTAAATGCCCTGTTCCTCCATTTCTCCCTAAGGTGGCAGTCAGCATCCTTAGTGAGAGACAAGCATCCCTTCTCAGGCCCATTCACTCATTCATTCATTCATTCATTCATTCATTATCTGTGGGTCCTGCTGGGGGGTCTCAGCCAGGAGCTTCTGCCAACTCATTTGACAACACGCGGGACCCATGGGCTAGCTGTGCCACCCTTCCCCTCACTCACTTGTTAGCTTCCTCCTCGATCTTGACCCTCTGGGGGTCCGGCGGGCCCTTGTAGTCCTTGGACCACTGGAACTCTGAGTCGTCGGGGGCCCCGGGGGCTTCGAAAGCCAAGTAGATGAAGCCCTCCTCATCCACACCAACCTTGATCTCCGGGGCATCTGAGGGCGGGGTCCAACAGAGGGCGCCGATGTTTACAAATAATAACCAGGTCACAACCCCCCCTGCTAAACCCTCCAATGGCTGCCTATTGCACTTGCATAAAACAACAACCCCGGACTCCTGCTGTGGCCTCCAAGGCCTTGCAAATGTCACCTCCTCAGAGAGGCCCTCCCTGCGCACCCCGTTAAAGTGACCCTCACCCCGCCATATCACCCCGTTGCATTTCCCTTATAGCATTTATCGCTGTCTCCTTCACGGAACTGGATCTTGTTTACCATCCATCTGTGCTGTTGACCTCCCCCCTAGCCCCCCCCCCCCACACACACACACTAGAGCGGGGACCTTGCTTTCTCATCCCTGCTGTACCCCCAGTGTGATGTGGGAGTCACCAAATATTTGCTGAATGAGTGAATAATTAAAAGATGGAAGGAGATATGCCTTATAGAGAGGAGAGCTGAGTGACTCCGTCATGTCCTAGCTGTGCGACCTGATCATTTCACCTCTCGGAGCTACAATAACTTCCATTCTAAACTGGTTCCTGGGGTGGCTGGTTGGGAGGGCCAGGGCAGGGTAAGAACCTGGCACAGCGTGGGAGGGGACCTCAGGAGCTGTGACTGCAGGATAGGCAAAGCCTCGCGTGGCACCTGAAATAATACTTGGGCCTGGAGTTGGGTGTTATTTCCAGTCTCCATGAAGCGTTGTGTGAGTTTATGAACGTGGCATGTGAAAGCACGGGAGATCCCTTCAAACAGAAGATGTGCTCATAACTTGGGATTCCACAGAAATAGACGGAATGGGGGATGGAGAGAGAAACAGCAGGAAGAAGGAACGCTGGAAGAAGTGTGGAGTGCTGGGGGGCTGGGGTGGGGGTGGGAGGGTTGGACAGAAGTCCTGTCCTGCAATTCCACATGCTCCTCCCGACCCCCCTCTGAGCCCCTCCTCGACGGCCCAGCCCATCCCTCCGCCTGCCCTCACCTGGCCTGTCCTCCAGGAGCACGGGGTCGGTGGGCATGGACGGCTGCCCAGGACCAGCTGAATTCACAGCCTGTACCTGGAACGCGTACCGCTTCCCCGGCTGCAAGTCAGAAATCTGGGGGTGGGAGTGGGGGAGGGAGGCGAGAGTGAGCACCAAGGACAGCAAAGACCACCCTTCCCGAAACCACGGCCACGGGGTCCTGGGAACCTCGCATGTGTGGAACCCCGGGAAGGCACAGGCTGCCCTGGGGGTGGGGACGGGCGGGCTAGGAGCACATCGCTCTCCTGACTTCCAGTTTTTAGTAGGTTCCCCAGTGGGATGATCTCCATGCCCGTGGCACCTGAAACCCCATTGGCTCGCAGCTTAACTCATCATCCATCTCCCTGTGAGGATCCCTCTCCCTTCCTGCACCCTGTCTCTCCTCCATGTATTGCCCCAGGGAGCAGCCTTCAACACCTTTTTCTTAAGACCCACACATGCGATCACCAAGCCCCCATTTCATTTCCCCAGCGTGTCTCCACTGCGGCCGTGTTCCTCCAACAGCGCCCCCAGTGGCATCTCCGCCCAGACCCACTTCCCGGCCTATCTTTCCTCTGCCCGTCTCTCCAGGATGCCAGTCGGATTATGCTTAGATCTGTCAGTGGTCTTCAGGGTCAAGTTCAGATTTTGAGGTTTAGTACCGAGACTCCCCCTAATGTGACCTTGGCCCCTGTCCTCTTCTCCTCTCTGTGCCCCCTTCATTCCATGACCCTTCAGGGGCCCCGCGTTTGTCAAGTCCTTTCATGCCTTCCTGACTGCCTCCACCGAGCCCTCTGCTTGGAGCTCTCCCCCACCCCCTTTCCCAGCTCATCCTTGACCTCCCAGATCTCAGAATCCCTCAGACACCCCTCTGTTGTACAATACACAGTATTGTAATTGCCTGTCACCCAAGGATGGCTCCATGTAGGACCTGCTTCCAGATCTGGCACTAAGTAGGTGTCAAGAAGTATTTAGTGAATGAAGAAATGGTGCCAAGTCACTGAGGCCTGCCCACTCTGTCCTGGGCCAACTTATGGGCGGGGGCGGGGGGGGGTGACGCAGAGAGACCATCCATTTCGAGTGGCTCTCGGGCCAGCTGTCCAGCACTGGCCGACTCTACGCAGGGAGCTGGCCTCGTGGAGGCGGCGACTGCAGTCTAGAGCCTTCCCCAGGCCGGGCTTGTCCCCCTGACTCTGTCTTAGGTGGCCTTAATGTTATTTTTTCAAATAAAAGTATTTTTTTTTCTGGTTACAAAAGAAACACACTTGTTAGGGAAAATATTAAAGCAATTGAGAATATAAAAGGAAGGATTAAAACTCTCCCAGCGGTCCCATCCCCAGAGACAACCAGAATCAAGTTTTGTAATAATCCGTTTAGCCTTTAAATGCACACCATTCGTGTAGAAACATGACATGCGCCGTTTTGGTTTTTTTACTGTCTTATTCTTTCCACTCTGTGTTGGCTCCTTCAGCCTGTCTTTCCTCCTGGTGCTAACGAACCGAATGCTTATGTGTGGACTTGAAAGCCCCACCCTCCTGCCTGCTGGTGAAAGACACCTTCAGGAAAGTGAGTTGGAGAAAATACCCCTCTTTCCCGAGACCCAGAAAAAAACCCTAATCCACATCCCAGAACTGTGCCTTAAACAAGGGAGGCCTGTGAGACCTGCAGCTTCAGAGCTGGCGGCTGTGACCCAGGGGCCTGGAGTCTGGGGTTCTCCATGATTGTCTAAGTCGCTCACTTGTGTCTGTGAAGAATGCTTCCATGGACGCCTGAGTTTCCTCACCTGCAAAATAGCTGTGAAGTGTCTTTGTTATGCTGGGGGATTGTTCGTGCTTTCCTTTCTCCTACAACCACCACAGGTGAATACAGCCACTGATTCTGCCAGAGTTCTCGTTTATCCAAAGAGTTTTTGTTCCTCATTCAAATGAAAAAACATACATCTGCATATCTGTTTGTTAATATCTAATATGTGTACTATGATATACAGATGGTACTTAATGTATGTATGTATGTCCTACTCTGAATTCTGCTTTTCTTCCTTAGCCACATATGATGGCTATATTTTCATGTCAACACGCACATGTATGTCTACCTCTTTCTTTGTCCTATCGCCACTCCTTGAACCACCCAGTCTTCATGCTCCCTGCACAGGATTCCACCTAAAGATACACTCTGACTTATTTATGCAAACCCCCTGAGGGACAGCTAAGTTGTTCCCAACCTTTGCCTTTGTAAACTATGCAACAGTGAGCATCGTCATCCTCAGATCTTTGCACACTTGCTTAATTATTTCTCGGCACTTCAGCCCTTGAAGCAGAATTCCTGGTTCCAGGGATGAGCATGTCCACATGCTGATACGCCTCACCGATTATAAGTGTATTTTTAGGGAGGAGTCTGCTCAGAGTGGAGCAGCTTGTCTACCAGCCAGCCAGCTAACCTACTACCAATTCCTGTGTGACCCTGCGTCAGTCACTCCCCCTCTCTGGTCCTCTGCTGCCATTAAGTGAGGACAGTACTCCCTGAGGGTCCTTCCAGCTCTGACGCTCTGTAGTCCTGCCTTGTCCAGTGGCAGGGAAGGCTCAGGTGGGCCAGCGGATGGAGGGGCAGGGACTCACCCTCAGGTGGGTGCCAGAGATGGGGTCTGGGGTGAGTGGCTTCCACTGCTCGGAGCTTTCCTCCTGGAAGCTGATGAGGTAGCCTGTGACCGGCCCGGCCCCCGTGTATAGCGGGGGCTCCCACTGCAGCACCAGGGAGGTGGCCCGCACCTCGAATGCTCGCACGTCATACGGGGGACCTGTGGGAGACGGGGTAGAGAAGGAGCTGGGCGGCCAGGCAACCAGCCAGACAGCCCAATGGCCAGCCAGATAGCCAGGTACTGAGCAAGCTTGTCAATCCGTCAGTCACGACCAAGCCTGGAAGCCCCTGTTCTGGGCATGGTGGGGACCTGGCTGGCCGCGGCTTCATGACAAAGCTTGTCCTGGGCCTGAAGTAGGGCTAGAGACTCCATTCCCTGTGCCAGTCAGCATGAATCCTTCTAATGTCTTTGCCATTTCCGTGTTTAGTGGGGGGGCCACGGGTGTGGCCTCCCGAGTCAGATCATCAGGGCTCTCGGCCCAGCTCTACCCTTGCAGGCTGTGGAGACTCTAGGCAAGTTACTTAGCCTCGATGTTCCTGCTTTCTCATCTGTAAAATGGGGATAATAATAGTTCTTACAATATAGTGCTGTTGTGAGCATTAATGACATAATTTATGGAACGTGTAAGTACATAGTAAATACCCAGTAACTATTAGTTGTTTATCATTATTGTTGGCTAAAGCATCACACATAGTAATTACCTGCCATTCAGGTAAAGGTTTTGTGTAGAAAACAGAACCGAGCTGCACAGAATGATGGAGGGTCGTGATCCTTCCTTCCTGGGGGGAGGTGAGGGGCTCATTTGTGAGGAAACTAACAAGCCTGGGGGAGTGGTGTGCAGGTGACCAGGCCTCCTTGTTGGTCTAGGACAGTGATGGCGAACCTTTTGAGCTCGGCGTGTCAGCATTTTGAAAAACCCTAACTTAACTCTGGTGCCGTGTCACATATAGAAATTTTTTGATATTTGTGACCATAGTAAAACAAAGATTTATATTTTTGATATTTATTTTATATATTTAAATGCCATTTAACAAAGAAAAATCAACCAAAAAAATGAGTTCGCGTGTCACCTCTGACACGCGTGTCATAGGTTCGCCATCACTGGTCTAGGACTTTCAGCGGTAAAACCAAACTGGGCAAACTGGGACGAGTCAGTCACCCTAGCAGAGTGCCTTTGAGGCTAGTCTGTGGCGGGAACCAGAGGCCGAGGATGTGCTGAGCTAGAGGACAGTTTGTGCTGGGGTACAGGGCCAGCTGACGGTCAAGGTCAGGGGTCCTGCAAGGCAGGGTGAAGACCGTCTGTGTCAGCGATTACAGGGTGTGTTGGTGGAAGGGCCAGGGGTCTGGTGTCTGGAACCCACAGCGGGAACATGGATGCCCAGAGAGCTCGGAGCGGTCCTTGCATTGGTTGGATTTGGGGAGGGGGGTGCCCTCTCACCTGGCTGGGGCATCGTCCACTCTTTGCACTCAAACAAGCTGCTGGGCGCCGACAGCTCGCCGACACCTGCCAAGTTTGCGGCCCGGGCACGGAACTCATAGAAGTGGCCTTCACGAAGGTTGCTGACCTTGAAGAGCAGAAACACAGACTGAGAGCCGAGGCTGGGGCCGGGGGCGGTGGTGGAGGAGGAGCAGCAGGAACGTGGGGAGAGGTTCAGAGCAGGGAGTCCTTGGGGCTTTAACAAGATTGGTCACGTGGGTCTGCACGTGGAGGCCAGGGAACCCAAGGCCCCTCTCAGCCTCAGGACCTCCACCAGCGACTCACCCGCACAAGCCGGGACGCCAGGCGGGCGGCCACACTCCAGCCTTACCTGGCAGACCTGGGTGGGGACCGGCTGCTGGTTGACCGGGTGCCAGTCCAGCTCCTCCGAGTCGTGCTGGTCCAGGAAGTAGCCCAGGATCTTGCAACCTCCACGACGCTTGGGCGGTTTCCACCCAATGACCATATCATTTTTCCCACAGTTCAGGAGGATGAAATCATAGGGGGCAGACGGCGTAGCTACGGGGAGGCAGGAGGGGAGGCCAGGGGCAGTCACCAAGCCTCCCCAGTGGGTGCCCACCCTGCTCTGGGGGTACCAACTTAGCCAGAGATGCCTGCTAGTAACCTTGACTTTGCCCCTGGGAGGGCACCTGGTCAGGCGTCACTGCATGGCCTCAGGCCACGGGTGCTTCCTTCCCAAAGGAAAGGGTGGTCGGGGAGGGGACACTCCCGCTCCCCTCAGGGGCTTGTCCCCACTGGCCTCTGGGATGGACCCTCCAAGATGTGGTGTGTAAGCCCTGCTCCCTGCCTGGCCCTGAGCTGCCCCGAGGACTTACCCAGAGCCTGCTTGACCCTGATGGGTTCAGTGGCCGCTGAGCTCTCTCCTACCCCAGCCTCGCTCACTGATCTGACACAAAATTCATATTCCTTCCCCGTCTTTAGCCCGGGAACCGTGAACCTGGGAGAGAAATGTGCGGCGCTCAGGGATGGCCTCCAGCTCGCAGACAACCCCAAACTTTCCAGAACAACCCTGGGGGATGAGTGGTAGCCCGCGTGGCAGGATTCCAGGGTCTTACCTAGAGGTACTGCCCTTGCCCCCAAAGTGATGCACACACCTGCAGGGTGAAGTCCTTAATTAAAGGTTGGAGGAAGGTGGTCAAAGGGATGCACTTCCGACCTATGAACCTGGAGGTCACGGTTTGATTCCCGGTCAGGGCACATGCCCGGGTTGCAGGCTTAATCCTCAGTGTGGGGCAGGCGGAAGGCGACCGATCAATGATTCTCTCTCATCACTGATGTTTCTATCTCTCTCTCCCTCTCCCTTCCTCTCTGAAATCAATAAAATTATCTTTAAAAAAAAGGTACAAACTCCCAGTTATAAGATCAGTAAGTACCAGGGAAGTAATGTCCAACCTGATAACTATCGTTACCTCTCCTGGTTGCTACACGGGAAAGTTGTTATGAGAGCTCTCATCACAAGGAGGATTTTTTTTCCCTTTTCTTGTACTTGTATCTGTATGAGATAACGGATGCTAACTAAACCTGTCATGGTCATCATGTCACAGTGTCTGTAACTTAAACCATCATGTTGTACACGTTATACAGTGACACAAGCCAATTATTTCTCAATAAAACGCTCCTAGAGCCCACCGCTGGGGAAGGTACTGTTGGAGGCCCAGGTAGCTAACCGCTGAACTGTGCTCCCTGGTACATCTCTGGGACTTTGTCCTTGAAACACAAGTGGCTTTTATTATCTGCACGGATGCTGATTCTAAAACACGGAGTCCCTTTAAAGACCCCCAGAGAGAACTGTCATCCAGAAACATACAGGTTCACTCAGGGTTGGAGAAAAATGTCCTTCTCATGCTGCCCTTTCTTGATAAAACCCAAATTGTGGACTTCTTTCTCCCTTTCCATTTATCAACATTTCCCTCTAGCAAATCTTGTTCTACAGGGAGTTTGACCTTGAGGAGCCCCAAGGACTTAAATCAAGGTTGATGGTCGATATGGCATCAAGTTCTCTGCGCAGGGACACCCACCTCTAGCGGGCAATATGCCTTTAAGAGAGAATGAAGCACTGCAGGGATGATGGGCAGGCAGCCTGGGCAGGTGAGGCTGGGGTGACTCTGGACCAGCCCCTGCTGACAATGAATGACAACAGTGACAATAACGCACGCTTGTCTAGCACCCAGTTTCTGCTGGGTCTGTGTAAACTCAAGGCACTTGTCCGAATGCCCTCTGTTACTTACCCCTGTTTGAAGATGAGGATGAAGTTGAAAGCTGGAGGGGACCTTATGGATCACACTGTCCAGTCCCTTCACTTTATAGGTTGGAAAAGCCCCCCCAGAAGGAAAGAGGTGTGCCAAGGGTACACAGCCGATTGGGAACACAGCTGAGTCCCAGCACAGCACCATTATGCCCATTCATTCATTCATTCAGACACTTTTGAGCACCTCCTATGAGCCAGGTTCTGTGGGGCCCAGCAACATGGCACTGAATTGACCACCACAGCCTCATGGAGTTGCCTTCATGCCGTCACCCAGGCAGCTCTCCTGGGCAGCACGTCCAGCCTCTTTCCAGCCATGAGACATGTAACCTATGACATGCTCATGTGTGATGAGCTCCTGGACATACCAGAGGAGCATGCCACCCTCCCATGTGTGACACATCCCCCAGGCATGTCACACCCTTTATGTGACTCCCCTTCAGCCCCTGCCCCTCCTCTGGAAAGTACACTCAGTGCAAGTGGGGGGAGAGGTGCTATTCTAGGAATAACTCGGACTCAGAGCTAATGTGTCAAACACCCAGTTTTCCTCCAATTTGGACACTTCAGCAGTAACCAATCATGAGTGACCACCGCAGCGGACTGGGAGGTGCCGGAGACCAGAGGGACAAGCTCCTGTAACTTTTTCAGGGTATGATGATCTCGGGGTCTGGGGCCCAGGTGAGAGGAGCACAGCCAGGGGTGCTCAGGGCCTGCCCAGGTCACCACCTGAGCCCATACCCCACAGAGCCTCTAAATTGAGCAAAGTCATGAGCCCAGAAGCCTCAAGGCTCACGGAGCCTGCAGGACCAGCCTCGGAGAGAGGAGGGTCCTCAGAGGGGAGTGGGAGCTGGAAAGGCAAGAGGACTGGAGTCTGAGCTGAGGCTGAGAGAGGACCAGTCCCTGACCAGGCAAGTGAGGGGTGGGGGTGGAGTCTGAACCCAGGCCTCCCTGGTCCTGGAGCCACTGGCTGCCCTGCACCCTCTGCTCTCTGTATCTCTAAGCTCCTGGAAGGATGAGACCTAATGAGTCACCTCTGTCTGCAAACACGAAGCCTTCCTCGTGTGTTTGCTGAAGAAGAGGCCATCTGGGTCAAGTCCTAGTTCCTCCATTTGCTAGATAAGGGAATTCTGGCAAGTCACTTGACCACCCGGTGCCTCAGTTTCTTCACCTGTCCAGTGATAATAAAGATAATAGTCCTAGGATTATAGGATTGCAGTTAGGACTAAATGACCTAATATCTGAAAAGAGCTCAGAGCAGTGCCTGGCACCCAGCACCGTGTTGTGAAATGGGCGGTGGGTGCCCTGGTGCAGGAAGGGGTGTGGCAAACTCACTTGTCGCCCTGGATGGGTTTGTTGTTAACTGTTTGCCACTCGGACGATCCTGCCTCCCGGGAGTAGATGTAATACCCCAGGAGCTCTGGGCTTTCTTTCACGGGATCCCAGGTCAGGGAGACAGAGGTCTGCGTGTCTCGGAGAGCTTGAACTTGAGCTGGAGGAGGCAGGGTCGCTAAAGACGGAAACATGGACTGAGTAAGGATGCTGAGTTACATGGTACTAACACGACGGGGAGTGGTGGGCTGTGGGTTCCAATGTGCCCCGGGGCTTTGGGCAGCTCTTTCCTAGTCCCAGAGGCGTGCCCCAGACTCATGTATTCCCAAAGTCCTCTTTCCTCTTACCTCCAAACATCCCCACTTCCTCACTAGGGCTCCAGTCAACAATCCTTACAATCTTCCTCACTTAGAAGTCACCAGGTCTGCAGTTTTCCTCAGTGTTTATCTTCAATCGCTAGAAAACTTGATTTTCTTTCCTTGAAATTTCTCTATTGACTTTCATGGCTCCCTGAGACTATGCTCCTTGAAGTATGGACTGCCCTGATTTGTTAAATGGACAGATGGATGGATGGATGGATGGATGGATGGATGGATGGATGGATAGATGGATAGATGAACAGATGAACAAATGGAAGGGTGGATGGATGGAAAAATGGATGGATGGATGAATAGACAAATGGATGGATGAATGCATAGGTGAACGGATGAGTGAATATGGCTGGTGCAGGAGCTTCCTTCTCTTTCTACTTCTCAAACTCCTTATATATCTTTTGGGGATCCCCATCTTTTTTCTCCCCAAATGTGGGACTTCTCCAACTTCTGTTCCTTGACTTGCTCTATTTTTCTTCTCTCCTCTCATCTATTCCTATGCCTTCAACCCTCACCTCTCTGCAGGTGACTCCCCAGGCTTAACTCCAGCCCTGCCCTCTCCCCTGAGTTCTAGAGCTCATCTTCCCTTCTCCCCAGACACTTTCCCTTGTGTTCTGGTGGTGCCACAAAGTCACCACAAAGGAAAAGGCTGAACTCAGCATCCATCCAACATAAATCCAGTTTTCACCCAGTGCCTACGCTGAGCCAGGCTCTGCACTCGGCACAGGGGATGTACTGAGAGATGGACTTGAGGTCCTGGGCACAGGAAGGTCCTGTCAACAACTTCAGCCTCTCGGGCTGAAGACGGTGTGGCAGCGGATGAAGCCTGGATGGAGGGGAGAGGCTGGAAGGAGACCACCCAGGGACCCCATGTGCACAAGAGACCTGATTCTACCCAAAGGCAAGAACTTGAGCGGAGGGTTCCATGGCATCGAGTAGTCCTCAGACATTAAAATCAGGACCTCAAGGAGGATTTCATGACCCGAGGAAATGTTTGCAACATAATGTTTACTTTTAAAAGCAGAATGCAAAGCTCTACTATGGTTTGATCAGACTTTGAAAAAGATGCATTGATTTGTGTGCGGTCAGAGGGCCAGAAACCCAGGCATCCAGATACTGGGCAGTGGAATCATGGTGGGGGAGGACTCTTTTCTTTCTGTTTATCAGTTTCTCAATTTATTCCTCTTTCCCTTCCTTCCTCTCTCACTCTTTTGCTTTTGGGGGGTACTTTCCCATTTTAACATAATTTTACGTCTGGAATACAAGTCAATAGCTTTTCTTTTTCCTTCCCTCCTCCCCCATCTTTTCCTCTCCCTTCCTTTTTTGAACTGTGCTGGAACCTTGCCCTCAGGCTAGTGGTCCAGAGACAGCCCACACTGTCTCTCTGGCCACTCACTGGCCAGGCCCCAAATCAGGCCTAAACCTTCACTGGACCAGAATGAAAGAAAAACTCTACTGGCCCACCAACCATTCACATTTATTGGAAATACTAGAGGCCTGATGCATGAAATTCGTGTAAGAGTAGGCTTCCCTCCAGCACCCAGGATCCGGGACCTGGGCTTCCCTTGCAGTCCCAGCTTTGTCCAGAAGGTTGTCTGGAAGGACGTCTGGAAGGATGTCTGGCCTAATTAGCATATTATGCTATTATTATTATAGATGTACACTCATTTGGCAGGTGAGGACACCAGGTCTGTAGCTCTGAGATGACGTGCCCAGGCCCATGCCGTGCTGAAGATGAGAGCTCCCTAGCAGGTGAGCCAGGGCTCAAGTGGGACAGCTGAGCCCGCACCAGGAGGCCTGCTCAGGAAGCAGGAGTGGGTGCTGGTTGGAGACCTTTAGAACTAAGGGGCCACTTGGTCACACTCAGCACCTATGCTGGACCCAGCTGGATGCTGCAAACTGTGAACTGTGGTTTGGAAAGAAAAGCCTGTACGTCCATGAGCCCTCTGCCCAGAGAAATGTGATTGCTGATGTCCTGACACTTCCCAGGCTGAGGTCATGCTGCTTTTCAGCTCCGTGGAGGTAGAGGCGGTCAGAGACAGGGAAATGGGCCTGGCCCTGGCCCTGTGGCCTGGGGTCTCACAGCCCTGAATGCTGACAGCCCACCACCTGGGCCCGGCCTGCCCCGCCCCCACCCACCCTCTGCACCACACAGGTACCTGGCTTTCCCCGCAAGGCGATGGGCTCGCTGGGCTCCGAGGGGTCGCTTATGCCATACTGGTTCATCGCTCGCACCCTGAAGACATACGACTTCCCTTTCTCCAGATCCAACAGTGCGAATCTCGGGGATTTCACGGGAGTTTCTGTGCTGATGGCCTCCCAGGTGCCACTTCCTATGACCGACTGACAAAGGAGAGAAACTCGCGTTGGTTAAGCAGTTGCCGAGCTTCTCTGTGCTGCCCACTTCCCACACATGCTCTCACTAACGTTTATCCTGGCCAAGGCTGCCCCTGAACGCCGAGCTCTGGATCCACCTGCCTCCTCGCCATCTCTACCTGGATGCCCACTGAGCATCTCACCTGCAACATGTCCAGAACTCGACCCTGGAGCGTGCCCCAAACCGAAGCTGCCCACATGGGTTAGGTTTTGCTCAGGCCCAAACCTTTGGAGCGGTCCAGGACTCCTGCCCTCTTTCCCGCACCCCCCAAATATGCTCCACCCCCAAATGCAGTCGGCTCTACCTTCAAAATGTATCCAGACTCCAATTATGACTTACCACCCGCAGGTCCCCTGCCACAACCTTGATCCAAGCCACCATTGTCTCTCAGATCTGAGTTATTTTAATGGCCTCCTAGCTGGTCTGCCTGTTTCTACCTTTAATTCCCTTCAGCCTTTTTCTCTCCAAATGATGGTCTGAGGCCTTCTTCTACAACACGGGTCAGGGGGTGTGCTGATCTGCTCAGAACCCTCCCCAGCCCCACATCTCTCTTAGAGCAAAAGCTTTTCTAGGGTCTGGCCCTGGCCACCTGTCTGGCCGCATGTCATGCTCCCTTCGTCCACCCGCCATGGCTCTGTGCCCCCTGCTGCTCCTTGATTGTGCCAGGCCCAACCCCTGCCTCGGGGCCTTTGCACTTGCTGGTCTCTACCCGCCCCCTCCTCTCCCCCCTCCGCCCCCCCCCCCCGCCGCCGCCCCCCAATGTTCTTCCCTCAGAAATCTCTTGGCTGGCTCCTCATCTCCTTTAGGCCTTTATTCAGCACTCACCGTCCTGGGGAGGACTCCCCAGCCCTTCCACCTATGTCAGCAGCCCTCCCCTCCCTGCCTTATGTCTTCCTCCTCAGGGCTACCACTAGCTAATGTGCTAAATGTGTTACTCATCTGTCTTGTTTATCATGCGTCTCCACTCCCTACTTGAATGCCAGCTTCAGAGGCAGGGTTTTGTCTGTACCTGGGGCCGGTGACAGTACCGGCACACGGGAGGTGCTCCATCTATGTTTGTGGGATAAATACTCAATGAATAAGTGGATGGTAGGTGTTAATTTCCCCACCGATGGGAAACACAGGTTCAGGGAGTTTTGGTAACTGGGGAGAAAGTCATGCATCTAATAGCTTGTGTATTTGGTATTTAAGCTCAGGCGTGGGTGCCCCCAAACCTGCTCACTCTCCACAGCGCCAGGGGCCCCAAAGGCAGCCATAAGTTCTGCGTCTCTGGGCAGATAGAGGGTGAAGAGCTGAGGGGGATGCAGGCTGGCGAGGCACCCAGAGGCCACTCTGCTGAGTCTGGGTATGAGACTTAAAGCTGAGAAGCACCAGGGGACCCCTGACCCTGCCTTCCTTATGCTCCCCCACCACCTCCACCCCAAGGCCCACCCAGCTGGTGGTGGCCTAGAGCCCAGCGAGGCAAGAAATCGCCAGAAAACCAGTGAACGTTTCTGAACACTGGTGCGCCGGATTCTGTTTTAAGGCTTACAGGCTTTAATTAACTTGATCCTCGTATTGACCCTATAAAGTGTGTACAATGATTACCTCTATTATATAGGAGAGAAACTGAGGCACAGGGAGACTAAATAACCTGCCCAAGGTCACACAACTAGTAAGTAGCAGAGACAGGATTTGAACCCAGGCAGTCTGACTCCATGGTCTAACCGCCAGTGGTTCTCAACCTTCCTAATGCCGCGACCCTTTAATGCAGTTCCTCATGTTGTGGGGACCCCCAATTTCATTGTTACAAATTGAACATAATTAAAGCATAGTGATTAGTCACAAAAACAATATGTAATTATATGTGTTTTCTGATGGTCTTAGGCGACCCCTGTTAAAGGGTCGTTCGACCACCAAAGGGGTCGCGACCCACAGGTTGAGAACCGCTGCATTGGACAGACTCCACAGCCTCGCAAAACAAATCCTCAGTCTTGGAATTGCTTTCCTATGTCGGAGAAATAGGTCACCCGTGAGTGTGTGAAGAGAGGCCCATTTGGGCAACCAGAGGCAGAGACGCCACTCTGGAACCTTTTACTCATTGATCCACTAATCCTGTGCTGTCCGCCTACTATGCGCCAGGGTCTCTAGACTCTAGAGCATCTCCTCGGGAAGTGTTCACGGGCCCATGGCTGCTGGCCTGGGCTGAGTGCTGCGTCTTATTTCACCCTCACGGGGGAGAATGTCAGTCTATGCTGGAGGAAATGAGGTTCAGAGAATTAGGAAACGGGCTCACGCAGCACAAGTCAGATTGGAATGATCTGTCGCCACACTGCTCTTCTCCACTGTGACATCCACTCCACAAAGCTGCCCCCTCCCAGACACCTGCTCCCACCCTACCCCGGTGAGAACGGCCTCCTCTACACCCCCGCCCCGTGCCCTGTGAGTGCTGCCGCCATGACCCCGGCTGGCGCAGGCCCGCCTGGCTTCCCTCCCGTCATGGCTCTGGCCAAGAGGAGTTGTGTGGCCTGATGCATGGCCCGATGCCAGCCAGACTGGG
Source organism: Myotis daubentonii (assembly GCF_963259705.1). Lineage (NCBI taxonomy): Eukaryota > Metazoa > Chordata > Mammalia > Chiroptera > Vespertilionidae > Myotis > Myotis daubentonii. The sequence goes on along the minus strand of NC_081842.1, from coordinate 205,312,036 downwards.
GGCAGGGATTTTACTGTTGTATTGTCTGTGTCTCTTAATTTTGTGTGTTTCTATGAATAGCCTCAGGCACCGCCATCAGAAACTGCCTCTAGGGCTGGAGGAAACCTCAAAGGGCCATTTACCTGCCTGCTCCTGTGAAGGGCCAGCTCAGGGACCACTCTTCCCTGCTCTGAAGGCCTCCCCAGGGGACACGGCCTTGCCAGGGGCTCTCGGCACTTCCCTGACTCCCCACAACCTGCTCCCACAGCAAGTCTATTTCTCAGGCCTTGGGGTCTCCTACCTTCTCCAGGGAGTATGTCAGCGGAGCTCTGCCCCGGGGTCTGGGCTCCTCCCAGCCCAGGACTGCGTAGGCCTCACGGATCTCGCTGGCATGGACATTGGTTGGAGGCGAGGGGATGGTCACGAAGCCTAGAATCAGAGTCATCCAGGGCAGAGATGAGTGGGCCCTTAGAGACCCCTAATCTCAGCCCCTCATTTCGTAGAGGAGGATACTGGGGCCCAGAGAGGGGCAGGAACTGGCTCCAAGCCACCCAGCAAGGCCGGCAGAGCTGGGGCCAGAAGGCGGGCTTCCCAATGTCCTGCCTAGGACTTCCCACCCCGTCCACGAGGGGCACAGCCAGACGGGCCACCCTCACCTGAGAACTCTGGCTCTTCCAACTAAAACCCTCCCTCACACCCCCCACCCTCCAGGGACAGCTTCCGTCTCTCTGCCGTTCGTGGACCAGTTTCCAGAACCATAAAGGGGGCTGGAGTCTTGAGGCAAAGGATCAGGAGGTTCCCACGTACCTTCCAAATCATCTGAGCTGATCACGATCTTGTTCCCCAGGTCAAAGGGGATCTCTAGGATGGAGAATGGAGCAAGTTGGGGGAGAAGTAGGGGTGCAGGGTATGTGGGGGCTGGGTCAGGAGGGTCTGGGCAGGACCTGCCCTGCTCAGGGGTGCCGATTCCTCCCGCTGTTCCTGGCCGTGGCCTTTCATTGTGTGACCTCAGGGAGGTCCTCTCTGGGCCCCAGTATTCCCAGGGGTCCAAAGTGGAGCACTGCTGCTCTAGAGCTTGAGGGATGCTCTGTCCTCTCGGGAAAACGAGGACCGAGAGGAGGCGTGATGTGCCTGGGGTCAGAGACCTTCTGTGTCCCCTCCCTTCCCCCGGGGCCCCGAGGCGGGGCTGTTTCCTCCTTCCGATCGAGAGCATCTGTAGGGTGCTGTGGTCCTCCCCCAGCCTAGCATCTCCTATGGACGGGTTCGTGCTTCCTCCATCAGACCCCCTGTGCCCCCCCCTCAGGCCGGGGGTTCCTAAGGACGCACTGTGTTTCTTCCAACCGACTAGAGGCTCCTGAGGCCCTGTCTCCTCCATCGGATTAGAGTCCCTGAGGGCTGGGCTCGCCCTTGGATCAGGGTTTGCAGTGGGCTGTGCCACCCGTCTCCTGGGTGAGTCAGTCCCTCAGGGCCTTGCACCCACCTGTCTTCCTCTGAGCTTCGTCGGGGTCGCCCATGACAACCGGTTCTGAGGCCTTGGAGGGGAGGCTGCTGCCCCCCTTGCTGACGGCTCTCACCCGGAACCGATAGCTCTGGCCTTTGACGAGACCTTGGATTGGGCACCTGCAGGTCCCGCCGGGGGCCTCATGGCAGGGCACCCATTGCCCAGACTCGCCCTGGCACCTGTGGGGGAGACGCCAGCTTCAGCCCCTGCCTGTGACTCACGCCTTCCCTGTGTGAGCCTCTACCAGGGCCGTCTCCCTGTCCGAGGCTGCCTGCGAATTAAAGTCCTGCTCCCCATTCAAACGCCTGGCTCCAACCTCGGGCCCCCAGGAGGTGGGGGTCATCCTCCACCTCCCGTGATGGAACTTTCCATGCCGTTCATGGAGCTGCCCCAGGTGGCTGGAGCCGTGCTGTGCCCTCCACACCCATCAGCTCATTGAATCCCAACAGTCCGCGAGTCAGGTGTGATGACTGTCGCTCTATAGCCAGGGATGCACAGCTCAGAGAGGGAGAGGACCTGCCCAAGGCCCACAGCGCGTGAGTGGTGGAGTTAGGCTTTCACCCGAGGGCTGTCTGCGCCCGAAGTCGTGTGTGGTCCAGATTGACCCTCAGAGCTGGGCACCGTGCCCTCAGGTCACTTCACAGCAACATTATGGGTGGGATGGGGCAGTGGTCACCTGACTCCACGCTAATGAGCAATGTGACTTTGGGCAACGTCATCACCCCATGTATCTGTTTCCTTATCTGTAGATTGGGGCCCCCAGGAGCCCCCTGCCCCTTAGGTGGGGGGGTTGGAAGGACGCAGTGATCAGGCGCGAAGCCCCAGGTACATGGTCCTCGAGCCCGTCAGAGACAGGCCTGCGTGTTGCGTCAGGCTTGGGCCTCAGAGCTGGCGGCGCTAAGGAGGCGGGTGTCCCGGGGCCTCCCCTGCCTGGTGTGCCCCTCCCTCTGGGGTCACAGCCACTCTGTCTGTCACTCAGGAAGGGAAACAGTCAACACGGGCACATGTGTCGGGTTTCAGGCACTTAATGTCCCCCCCGCCCTCCCCCACTTTCCTCACCCCCACCCCCTTACTGTAAACAATCCAGAGGCCAGCGGCTGACTCCAGGGTAGAGTTTCACCGAACACCCTTTTATTGCCCCTAAAGTGAGCAGCACAGTCGACCTTCTGCCCTGTTCTGAGACTAGGCATGGGGCTCCCTCACCCGTGGCCCCATTCTTGTCCTCACCGAAAGGCAGAGGGCGACCCTCCCTGCCAGGGACTCTCCACTCAGGTGGCTGACTCACTGCTCAATGGAGTAGCCGGTGATGGGGCTGCCCCGCGTGTCACTGGGCGGGGTCCAGGTCAGGATGAGGCAGTCTCTGTTCACATCCAGGCACAGGACGTTCAGGGGGGAGCCCGGGGCCCCCATGTTCTCTGCTGCAGCATCTGAAACCCGGGTGGGGTGAGAGGGCGGACGGGGAGAGAGGGGATGGGGAGGTTCTTCCAGTCCATGTCCACTGGGCAGCGGCTCCCTCCCATGCCCGCCCAACATCCTCTCCCATTCCCCGTCCAGGGGCTCAGAGCTGATCTTGAAGACCAGGACCTGAACAATAGCGTCCTCCTCCCAAACCACAGCATCTGGGTGGGGGGACTACTGGGGGCCACTCTACACCTCGCATGTGGACAATTGGTCTCTGGGCGTCAGCGGTCCCTCTGCCCCGCCCCCACTCACCTCTCACAAACACGTAGGTGCTCTGCTCCCGGCGCCCCAGGGCAGAAGGCACCTGGATTGTGTAGAGCCCCTCGTCCTCCTTGTAGGCGCAGGACACCTGCAGGGACGCCTGGCGGTCTGCATAGAGGGTCTGCCGGCGTCCTGAGGACCTCATCCGCCTCCCTGATGAGGAGAGGGGTCCCATGTGAGCTCATGGGGGATCCTGGCCTCACCTGGGAGCCTGCAGATGCCCTGCGGGGGGGCGGGGGGGGGGTCCAGGCAGAGGTGGGGCTGGCGTGGTGATAGCCTGAGGCTCAGCTGGGGAGTCTGGGAGGGGGAGGTGGCCTCCAGGGCTTTGCTAAGGTGGCCACTGAGCTCTCCAGAAGGCTTGGGGGTGGGGCAGGGCCCAGGGAAGGGGTTTGGGACCTCAACCAGGGGAATGAGGATTTAGGGTAACGGCTGGGTGGGTGGCTCAGTGAGTAGCTGGAGGTTCTGTGAGAAAGTGAAAACAAGAGATGGGGCCTGTGTGAGGGTCAGGGGCTCTGTGAGGGGACCGGGGACCCACTGAAGGGGCTGGGGCTCTAGGAAGGGGTGGGAGCTCAGTGAGGGGGGATAGTGACTGAATGAAGGGAGTGAGGGCTTGTTGAGGGGGGTTCAGAAAAGGGGTGGGGCTCATTGAGAGAGCTGGGGTGGCAGTGAGGAGGGTAGGGGGTTCACTGGGGGGTAGGGGTCATCGAGGAGAATGGGGACTCAGTGGGTGGGACCTTAGGGAGAGGAATGCGGACTGAGGAAGGGGCTCTGGGACTCAGGGCGTGGGCCCTGCCCCAGGGCCACGCTGTTGGGCCGTCCTGCTCTTTATCCCACTCCCAGGCCCCTCCCTCCTGTCGGCACCTCTATTCTGGAGGACCCACGGGCTGGGAAAGCATCTACACTGGTTATTGCAGCTGTTCCTCGGGGCTCCTCGTGGCCCCTCCCCTCCTCCGCCCCCCCTGTTCTGGCAGGTGCAGCCTGCCCGGCTCAGAGCTGCCGTGCTGGGGTGGGGTGGGGGCGGCTGTATTCCTTGTCCTTTGGCTGTGGGCCTGGTCACAGGTGGGGAGGAGGTCCAGCCGTCCTCCTCCCAGGCCGGGCACCTCTCTGCCGTATCTGACCAGCTTTCTGCAGCCTTGCCTGTGCCACCCGGGTCTTTCAGCTCCGGGTGGTGTTTATTCACCAGCACCCACCCCCGGACTCTGCAAAGCCCTGTATGACTGTCACAAGCTGCCCTGAACCCCCTCGTGCCCTACTGCCCCCTGGCCTTGGCCTCTGTTCCCAGGGCTGTGGGTGCCATCGCTCACTCTTAGGGCTGAGCCAGGGCCTGACCATGGCAGGCTCTCCGCGGGCAGTGCTTCCTCCCTCCTCCCAGGCCGAGGGCCCCTGAACGCCTGGGCCTCCCCCTGCCCTGCCACACGGATGCTCGGGGCCCAGGGTTGGCCATGGAGCCAGGGCTGCAGTCCCTCTTCCACGTCTGCCTCTGAAGGCTGGGGCCCGGGACGGGGGTCCTACCGTCTCGGAACCACTGAATGTTCTGCTCCGCGTCTAATACGTCTTCTGAAAATGAGCATGTCAGGGAGAAGGGTTCCTTCTCGCGGGCGAAGACCGGTTTCAGCACCGAGGTGAAGTCCACGTTGGGGCCGAACGTCAGTCCTAAGAGGGTCCGACATTGAGGACAGAAGTCTCCTGAGGCCGCCAGCCCGGCCTGGGGCTTGGGTGGGAGCAAGGACCCTTCTGGGGTGTCCCACTCTCTAGTCACAGTTCTTGAGGTGCTTTTAATGAGGAGGGGGGCCTGGTCCTGGGGTGGGGGAGAGATGATCTAGGTGGGACCAGATGAGCCGAAAGAGCAACTGCCCAAAGGTCACGTCCATTTGTCTTTTTGCCTTTGCCCTTTTCGCTCCGTTTTGGCCACTGGGCAACTCAGCAGCTGCCTTGGGACCCCCAGAAACCAGCCTGCAAATGTTAACAGCTCAGAGGCAAACCCATGGGGACATTCCTTAGTGGGCAATGGACGGCTGTATTCTAAAGGGGGGCTGTGGGCGGCCTGAAGAGAAGTCCCAGACCCCCTCCCCCCCAAGGCTCGGCCCTCCCCCAGCCTCCTTACTTTTAAAGATCTCCGAGTCGAAGCCGGCATCCTTCCCCAGGTAAGCTGAAAAGCAGAGCACGCGGAGTCTGAGGCGGTTCAGACCCACGTTCCTGCTAGATTGAGGCAGCATGGCCCTGGTGTGGGTTTGAGTCCTGCTCAACAGAGGGGCTCCCCTTGGGCTCTGGGAAAGCTCCTTCACCCTCTGTGCCTCAGTTTCTACCTCGGTAAAATGGGGACTGCGATTCTGACCTGGTGGTGGTGGGGTTCTGAACAAGTGAATTCACGTGAACAAAGCCCTCAGCCAGAGGCACTCAATAAAGGGTTTCCTGCCCAGCTGGCGTGGCTCAGTGGTTGAGCGTCCACTTATGAACCAGGAACTCACGGTTCAATTCCTGGTCAGGGCACATGCCTGGGTTGCAGGCTCCATCCCCAGGAGGAGGCAACGTCAATGATTCTCTCTCTCTCCCTCTCTGAAATCAATAAAATTTTTAAATAAGTAAATAAATAAATGGCTTCCTTCCCTTGCCCGACTCACGGCCAGGATCACATAGTCTTCATAGAGGTAGAGCCTGGTCAGACCAGGGTTTCGGGGTGGGGTCGGGGGTTAGGGGATGGGCAGTGCTAAGGAGCCATCAGGGGGCTTAAGGGTGAAATCCAAAGAGATATTGGCACAGACACCAGAGAATAGTAAGAACGCTTCTGGTCACATAGAAAGTACCACGTGCCACATATTAACTTAATTCCACAATAGGCCTGCGGGTTGGTGCCCTTATAACCCCCTCAGACAGATGAGCAAACTGAGGTATAATCGCCCAGCCAGCCGGAAGCTGTCATGTGGCATTGGTCCCAGGAAGAGGTCCAGGACCTGCTGCCCGAGGTCACAGAGTCAGTGGAAGACTCAGGATGAGAACATAGAGCGCCTGCCTCCCAGCCCAAGGCCTCCCGCGAGGACCCCCCCAGATGCTATGGAGGTGAGAGCAGGGGCGGGGTGGGGTGGCAGGCAGTGGGTGGTCTTAGTGAGAACCTGGCTGGAGTCTGGGGGCCAAGAAGAAGCCTGGTGGATCCGAAGTTGCTGGCCTTGATGGAGAGGGAAGCAAGATCTGGAGGAAGTGAGGGGAGGATGGGCGGGCAGAGGGGGCGGGGCCTGAAGTCTGACCTTGGTCTTGATTCTGGGCACAGCCAAATGGGGCAGTGGAGTCAGGGGGGAGTTGGTAGGGTTTGGCCTTCGTCCCTGAAGACCCCTCAGCAGGGCAGGCGGGGCCAGGTCACCCTCAGAGGCCCTGAGCTGGACCTGGACCCAAGCCCAGCCCGGCAGCACAAGCGCTCTTCGGAGACAGCTGCCTAGGTTGTGCAGGCTGAGGGCAGGGACTCTCACTTGCTCCAAAGAACCCAGAGAAGCAAGCATCTCCTTGGCTGCCCTGGTCACCTGATCCCAGGCCGAACACCCCTGCGCCGGGGCCCTTTCTGGAGCCTGACCGCAGACTCAGGTCCTCATCTGCTCATCCTGGGTGTGCTGTGGGCCGGCCTGGCCTGTTGGGGGCGGGAGGACTTACTGCGGACAAGGACTTTGGCGAAGGAGGAGGCCTGGCCGTAGGCGTTCTTCACCTTCACCGTGTAGGTGCCTGTGTCCTCCATGGTGCACCTGAGGGGGAGAGAGGGAGAGGTGCCCCCCAAGACTGCTGGGCTCCCTGGGAAACCCAAGTCCCCAGCTGCGGGTGCGAAAGGTGGGGCTTAACGGGAGACCTGGGGCTGGGGAGACTTCAGGCTCTGGCTCGGCTCCACCTCTGAAACGCCGTGTGCCTGTGGGCTGGCCCCTGCCCCCTCCGTGCCATGTCCACCTCTGGGAACTGGGGAGCTGCCAGCACCTAACCCCTCTCAGGTGACAGTGCTCTGGAGCGATGATGGTTATTGCTGACTCAGCAGGAATAGAGAGGTTGGGTGCCGAGCCCAGAGTCACACAGCAACTGGAATTCAACCAGCTTTAGGGCCCTCTCCCAGGCATGGCCTCCCCCATCAACACCTGCAGATCAGAGGCCTGGAGCAGGCTCCGGGCACAGGCTTGCCGAGACACGCTGCCAGCCCGTGGCAGAACTGGGCCCGATGCCCAGGTGTTCTCAATCTCAGGCCCAGGTCTCCCCACCACCCAGGCCAACCCTGTCATGCTCGCAGTGGAGGCCTGGGCCAGCTCCATCCCAGAGGCACCTAGTGACAGAGTAGTTGGCAGGATGTGGCCCATCTGGCACCCATCAGCCAGCAGAGAGGCCCCTCGGTGTCCCCTCTCCCCCCGCTGGCAGCTCAGGGTAGGAATCCCTCTTGTTTTGAGGGCCAGTCCCACCTGCCTCTACAAGCACCCCCACCCCCCACCCCCAGGCCTGCCTGCCTTCCCTGGCTTCGCAGCCCAGGGACACCTCCCTCTGTAGCATTGTACGGCCAGGTGTTGATCCATGTGCCCCTCCATTGCTTTGGAGGGTAGGATCAGCGTCCGGCTCACACCCGTGTCTCTGAAGCCCCAGCTGGTTGAAGTAGAGCAGAGGTCCTCAAACTTTTTAAACAGGGGGCCAGATCACTGTCCCTCAGACATTCCACACATGTGCACTGAGGGCCCGGGACGAGCCAGCAGCTAATCAGGACAGGCAGTGGCGACATAAACACCCGGCGGGCCGGATAAATGTTTTCGGCGGGGCGCATGTGGCCCGCGGGCCGTAGTTTGAGGACCCCTGAAGTAGAGGGTTTGGTGTATGGGGAGGAACCCAGATGGAGGGACTCGCTCAAACCCCGGGCCTGCCCTGTGAAAGCTGTGCAAGACCCTGACCTCTCGCAGCCTCTGTCTCCTCACCTGCCACAGGCTTCCCTGCAAGAACAGTGGTGGGCGCTGCCCCTGACTGTGCAGCACCGAGCACAGGGCTTGGCGCTGGGAGGAATCAACATGTGGCAGCCCATGAGTCATGCATACTTGGGGACGGCTTACGTGCCTTCCCCCACACACGTGGCCTCTTCCTGCAAAACCTTCCTTTAGACTCACCATCTCCCGAAAGGCCTAACTCTCCCTTCCAACTGCTTCCCCAGGCACGTGTGTGTGTGAGTGCATGCACGTGTGTGTGTGTGAGTGCATGCACGTGTGTGTGTAAGGATTTGTGGTTTCTCTCCCCCAGCAAGGAGCTCTCCCAACTTGCCTCGCTCAGCATTCAGTCCTTGCTACTAGCCTCTGGCCCACGTTTCTCGTTGTGTATTCCAAGGCATTGGAACCCCATGGGGGTGCGCGTTACATACTGATTCCTGGGCCCCACTCCACACCTACTTCATCTGAATCTCTGGGGGTGAGAGGAGAGTCCTTCCACGAATTGGTGTTTTAACAAGCACCCCAGACACTTCTGAAGATGCTGCGCGCTCAGGAAACAGCTCCCAGGAAGGGTTGGGAATCCTGCTTCAGGGGTATGGGGCCTGGGGCTCATGGCTCTGTCTCACCTCCTAATCTCCAGGGTCAGCAGCCCATAGTTGTTGGTGATTCGGTACTTTCCAGGGGGGAAGAGGCGGGGATCGATTTGCATGTCATTTTTGTACCTGTGGAGACACAGTGCATCGAGCTGTGGCGGGCAGTGTGGTTCCGAGAGAGCGGGAAGGATTTGGAGTCTCTCGGACCTGGGTTCCAACCTCAACGTTGTGCTGCTTACTCACTTGTGTGATCCTGGGCAGCACTTTCATTGATCTGAACCTCGGTTGTTCTCATCTGAGAAATGGGTGTAAGCAAGGCAACGAACTTTGAAGGGTTGTTACACTGATTAAATGGGATAAGATGTAGAAAGCTTTTTCCAGCGCCCTGAACATTATAGATGCTCTCGAGTTCATTCCTCTACTGCGGGGCAGAGAACAGAGAAGAGGGGGCCTGTAACTAGGGATAGCTGCTCCTCCCCATATCGGGGTACCTCCAGGGAATGGGCCCTAGATTTTCTCTCCTCTGAGGCGGGTGGCCAAGGAAGGAACCCCCATCCCTCCCTCCCTCCCTGCCGACCCCTCAGAACAGCGGCTCTTTATCTTGATTCTTGAAACACTAAAGGCAACTTTAAAAATCTCCATGCCCAGATTTGAAACATAAGAATTTGGGAATTTGCATCAGAAACTACTTATTATTCTCCTACAGACATTCTCCTCTGATTCTAAAGGGACAGAAATGACCCCTGAGCCTCTAACTATATAGCATCTTTCCTAGCCTCTTTTTCTGGTAGGTGTAGCCATGTGACTAAGTCTTGTCACAGAAAGGAAAACAGGTGTCATGTGGCTGCTCCCGCCCCTTTCTGTGTCATCTCCCTTCCACCCCGAGGCAGACTGTGGCCGGGATGACTGCCGTCTGGCAGAGGGAAGACCAGGCCTGATCCCTGAGTAACCCGGGAGCCGAGTTGCCACGGCAGCCCCACCCTGTCTACATCAGACACTTTTATGGAAGAAAAATAAACTATCTATTTAAACCATTAAAAAACTTGCCCTGACCGGTTTGGCTCAGTGGATAGAGCGTCGGCCTGCAGACTGAAGGGTCCCAGGTTCGATTCCGGTCAAGGGCATGTACTTTGGTTGCGGGCACATCCCCAGTAGGGGGTGTGCAGGAGGCAGCTGTTCGATGTTTCTCTCTCATCGATGTTTCTAACTCTCTATCCCTCTCCCTTCCTCTCTGTAAAAAATCAATAAAATATATTAAAAACAAAACAAAAAACTCTCCATGCCCAGGCTGCATCCCAGAATTAAAATCAGAATTTCTGGAGGTGGGACCTGGGCATCGGTGTGTTTGAAACTCTCAGGTGATTCCCAAGGGTGGCCCAGCGGGTCCCCTCTGCCCCTGGATGCCGCTACTTGTCTCCTGCGCACACTGGGTCCTGCTCTCCCTTCCGAGGTGATGGCCCTGCCTGTCCATAGGCCATTGCGGGAGGTCTGGAGCCTGAGTCAGGGCTGGTGGATGAAAGTCTGTGAAGGTTATGAGGCCTTGACACATATTGCTGTGTGACCTCGGGCAAGTCAGTCCCCCTCTCTGGTCCTCTCTGAGACCATGAGGCTGTTGCATGGACAGTCTGCCCCAGTGGTGGTTGCAGTTAACAGCAGGCCTCAGCCGAGAGAGGGCACCCTGGCCTCAGTGTGTTGCCTTCCTTGGACCTGGCTCTCCCACGCCTTGCCCTGTTTGTCTCCATCGCAACCAAACAGTGCCCTGCCCACGCTCTACCACATAAACCACAGGCTACACCCTCTTCTGAAAGGAACCCAACTAGGTCTTCTGTGGGGAGGTGGTGCCTCTTCTGCGTGCCCAGTCTCTCCACCTCTCCCAGGCTTGGGGGCCAAGGTCAGCCCCCCCCTCTCCCCCGCCCCCCCCCCCCCCCATCGGAACATTCCAGACACCTCGGCCTGGCCAGCTCTGGGAATGACCTGGACCGCCAGGGACCTCGGTGCTCATCTCGCCCTCTCTCTGGGCTTCTCCTGCCTGTACAGTGGGCCCTCGTTGGCATGGGCTGTGCTGATGATCACAAGTGGCAGCCAATCATAAAACAGCATTAAATGAGACAGTGAGGGCAGACGCCCAGCCCAGAGCCTGGCTTAGAGATGGCCACATAAAAGAGTTATCGAAGTTTATATTTTTCTTTACATATTTGGTGTTAGAGTTTAATTTTTAAGGCTGCTAGGCCTAGGACAGTGATGGCGAACCTATGACACGCATGTCAGAGGTGACACGTGAACTCATTTTTTTGGTTGATTTTTCTTTGTTAAATGGCATTTAAATATATAAAATAAATATCAAAAATATAAGTCTTTGTTTTACTATGGTTGCAAATATAAAAAAATTTCTATATGTGACACGGCACCAGAGTTAAGTTAGGGTTTTCCAAAATGCTGACACGCCGAGCTCAAAAGGTTCGCCACCACTGGCCTAGGAGACTGATTCTGGAATCTGGTAGAATCATGTCCAGGGCCCGCTTCTGCAGCATTAACATGGCCGGACGGGGGCCTTGCCTACCCTGCCCTGTTGTTGGCCCTGCATTCAGGAAGTGCTCAATAATTGCTGAACAAGGACTCTCCTGACAGGCCTGGTGGGCCAGGATCTTCCTCCTGGCCTGGGGGCTGGGTCTCTCCTGGGGCCTGGACAGAGCTCTGGAGGCCAATCCCAGGATGACGTGTGGCCCTGTGGGAGGTGATTGATGATGGAAAACCAGCCCCCGAAGCCAGGAGCCACAGAGGCCACCTGAGTCCCTGCAGCGGGAGGTGGGCCTGGCCTGGCTCCCACCCCTTACAAACAAGGAATGCTGTTGTGGCAACGTCGCCCTGCTGTGGCAACAGTGCTGGCAGGGGTAGAAACGAGCCCCTTGTCGAGAGGCTCCCACAGAATGTCTTCGAGGTGGGCCTCAGTGCCAGGGCGGGCAGGGCAGGGCTGGCTGCCGGGCCAGGACAGCTGAGGCCTGACCCCCACTTGGCCCAGCCCAGCTGTCGGACGCGGTCCTCCTACGGGACCAGAAACTTGCAGGCAGGCACTGCTTTGGACCCCACAGCATTCCAGTGCCCTGCATGGTGCCTGGCACACCTGTTTGAATGAATGCCGCCTGGCAATGGCCTGCCCCAGTGTCAACACCCTCAAGATGCCTTTCTTGAGTGCTCCTGGCCTAAGCGCTCTCTATTTCTCTGACTTCTAAAGCACTGTGTGTGCTTTAAAGAAAAAAAAAAAAAAAGAACTATAATTATGACGTTCCTACTCTCTCAGCTGTGGAAAGAGCTATGGGCTGGAAGGCAAAAGACCTGAATTTGAATCCTAGGACACACGGCCTCTCTGAGCCTTGATATCTTCATCTATGAAATGGGGACAATAGTCCCTCCCTCATGGGTGGCCTCGAGGCTCAAATGAGAGAAAAGTGCTGAGTCAACGTAAAGCGGGTTCAAGTATTAGATGTTGCTTTTTCTTTTGTGACCTCGTTTTTTGTGTGCTTATCTTCTCTCTCCTACTAGACCATGGTCTGTTCACCCTCTAGATCTGGCTTATGTGGCACCTCCTCCGAGAAGCCTTCCTGGATCCTCCAGGTGGAGGTAGCCACTTCCTCCTCTTCACCTTCACGCTTTTAGCTCAAATGTCACTCATGAATTCATTTCTCTGTGTGTCAATGTTTCTCTTCTGGGCTGAGAGTTCCCCCAGGGGAGGCCGTGTCTGAGTCATTTCTATACCACGGTGCCCGAGACAGGGCCTGGGACAGAGTATGCTTGTAAATATTGGCTGAAAACCCTTACTCATCTTCCAGTGTGAGTGATAATGGGCCTTAGATGCAGGGGAACTCAGGAAGCAGTGGGCTCAGCTGTGTGAAGGACACGCCTCCTTCAGTCGTAGAACCGAGACCCCGAAAGTGGCCATGCCCACTCCCATCTCCACCAGCTTGTTCAGGAGACACCTGCCACCCCCCAGGAATGACATCTCCTGCTTTTCGAGCACCTTTCAAGTTCTGAGAGCTTCCACATTGTTGTGGCATTAGATCCTCAGCACATGCAAGCTGGACAGGAGGTCTTCAACCCATTTTACAGAATAGAAAACTGAGGCAGGACTGGAGAGATTAAGAGATGTAGCTAAGATCACACAGTGAGTTAGTAGAGGGAGAGAGAGCTAGGCCTGGAGTGTAGGGTTCCCACTCCAGGCCTGAGTTCCTCCTTGTAGGGCCCCTGCCCTCCCTGCCTCCTCCCCTGCTCCCCTGCCCCCTTCCCTGCCTCCTGCCATCATCCTCTAATCCTGTAGATCCCCAGCTGGGAGCAGCTGCCTTCTCATGCCACCAGAATCGTATTTTTACAAGTGCTGGCTCCCTGGTGGCTCAGTCTTCCAGCCCCAGGCTGGCTGTGAGGCAGCTAAGAATACCCCCTTCTGAGCCTCCCCAACAACTGCTGCTCTGTTTGGGGCGGGGGGTGGGGGGGAGGTTGGGCAGGGCTGCAGCTTTTCTAAGGCAGCGGGAACTGCTGCGGGAGGGACTGGGCTCCTGGAGGATGTTGGGAGTAAGGAACTCACACTCACGTAACCATAGAGATGAGGCGAGGGCCCTTCTCTCCGGCCTCAGTGTCTTACCAGGTGACTTGGGGTGCCGGCGAGGCCTGGATGGTGCAGGTCAGCAGGACCGTGGTGCGCTCCCAGACGGCGTGGGAGCGAAGCGGGATCCAGAACCAGGGCCCGCGGCCGGAACACAGCTCCCTCAGCTCTTTGGCCTCCCGAACCTTCTCCTCTGTCTGGAGGCAGGAGCAGGTCTGTGACCGCTCTGAGCCTGGGCACCAACTCCCCCCCATCTTCACGGCCACCTCTCCCGACACCCGGCTCTGGAGTCAGACCCACGGGAGCTGGAGCGTTCAGCAGCATCGGAGAGGCAGTGCGGCCCATGACCTGTGGACCCAGCGGGCCGGGGTCACGGCCAACCTCTGCCACTTCCTCGCTGTGAGACCATAGGCAAGTCCTCAGGTTCCTCTTCTGCAAAATGGCTGATAATAACATTCCCCCGCCCTCCTGTGGGGCTGGAGCGAGGATCCAATGAGTTAATATGTGAAAACCATGGGCATTGCTCTCCTGCCCAGGGAGGGGGTACAGAGTGGGACTTCAACCCCTGACATTCCTCAGGAATAGATTTCCCGAGGGCCTGCTGAGTTCTGGGCCCTGGGAAAGTGACGTTAGAAGCTCAGTCTCATTTACTTCACATCTCAGCACGGGGCTGGTACAACCACAGACATCTATTTTGCAGACAAGAAAGCCTCAGGAGGAATCAGTGCCTTGTCTAAGGTCACACAGCTGGGGATGGGGCACCGGGGTTCAAACCCAGGTCCACGTCCAGGGCCGGGGTTCTTTCCTGATGTCCAGCTGCTTCTTGAGAAGGGGGTAGAGAGCCCAGCCGGTGTGGCTCAGTGGTTGAGCACCAACCTATGAACCAGGAGGTCACGGTTTGATTCCCGGTCAGGGCACATGCCTGGGTTGCGGGCTCGATCCCCAGTAGGGTGTGTGCAGGAGGCAGCTGATTAGTGATTCTCTCTCACCATTGATGTTTCTCTCTCTCCCTCTCCCTTCCTCTCTGAAATCAGTAAAATATATTTTAGAAAAAGAGAGACAAGGGGGTAGAGTGAGGTGGGTGGCATGTGATGGGTCCCAGGCCTCAGGCACCTGGGTTCCCCAGCCCATCCCCTTACCCGCCGTCTCAGCGCCTTCCGGTCGCGGCTCTGGCGCAGCAGCCACTGGGTCCGGAGGAAGGCGATGTCCGTCCTCTCCAGGTCATTGCCGAAGCCCACGCGCCTCTGTCCTCGCTCCTCCAGCTCCACGGTGGAGGTTTGGCGCCTCAGCTGGGCCTCCCTGTGGCGACAGAGGACTCAGTGGCTGAGGACCCAGCATTGGGGAAGGGCAGTGCCATCCCCACGCCCAGCATTGCCACCTGTATTTTACGCTCCTTGAGGACAAGAGCAACTTTTAATCCTCTCTTGCCTCCAAAATACCGTGCATGGGCCCTGCTTACAGAAGGTGCATAATAGCTGCTCTCAATATGGTTTGCTAGGCCCTTTCAGAAACCGTTGTCCCTCCTGTTTTCACTGCAACTAAGTGGACAGGCATTAGTCTTGCCATTTTATTTTATTTATTTCTTTTTAATATATTTTATTGATTTCAGAGAGGAAGGGAGTGGGAGAGGAAGAAACATCAATGATGAGAGAGAATTATCAATCGGCTGCCTCCGGCAGGCCCCCTCCTGGGGACTGAGCCTCAACCCGGCAGCTGCTGCTCTGTTTGCGGGTGGGCATGTGCCTGGGCTGGGAATCGAACCACAACCTCCTGGCTCATAGTTCGACGCTCAACCACTGAGACACACCGGCCGGGCTAGTCTCGCCATTCGACAGGACAGACACTTGCGGCTCAGTGACTTGCTTCAGGTCAGCCAGGACCAGGACCCAGGCCTCCCAGCCCAGGGCACGGCCCCCTGATGTTCTCACACTCAGAGGCCTTTCCAGTCTTGGGACTCATATCTGAAACTTGGGGGCTCCTTTACATGCTCCTCCACTCCCCAGCCCCTCCCGCACCATGTGCAGCCGGCTGGGGAAGGGTGGATCCCCACCCTCTCTCTCTGGGATGGTCCCTCACGACTGCCTGTGGACTCAGGGTGGCGAGGTGGGCTTTGTGGTCAGACATCCTGGGCTTTGACCTTGGTCTCGCTAGCCCCTTTAGTCTAGATGTGTCACTCTGGGCAGCTTTAAGCGCAGAGTGGGAGCCCAGGAGGGAGGCGGGGTCTGGATGGGATGGCCCCTTTGAGCCCATGGCTCTCTGGAAAGGTTGCTTCACTTACCAAGACATCTCGGAGGAGGCTGTGAGGGCCAAGGCGGCTGCGAGGGCATGGTCTGCGGCGCTGAACTGGTACTCTTCCTCACTGACCCGGGAAAGAGAGGCAATGGCGGGGGTCTGGCTGGGGCTCCCCGAGTTTAGGGCTGCAGCTACCCACCTCCACCCCAGCAACCAGGAGGCATGGCTGTGCCTTCCCCCTCAGACTGGAGCCTCTCCCTCAGACTAGGGACCCCAGGGGTAGGGCAGTGGCCGGGGCGGGGTCCCTGATGCTCCCACCTGCTGCGGAAGGTCCGCCTCTGCACCGAGGAGCCCATGTGCAGGCTGTGCTGCCGCTGCTCCTTCTGCTCCTCCTCCTGGCGGCGTTCCACCCTGTGGACCTCCACAGCCTGGGGGGGCTGGGGCTCCCCCACATTTCCAGGGCTGTGGGGCAGAGTCATGGCTGCGAAAACGACAACCTGCCAAGCCAAGGCCGCAGGGTCACTCCACCAGGCGTGGGCCCATCCCTTCCCCACGTGGTCCCAGAATCTCGGGGAGGTTGGTGGGTGGCGGGGTGGGAGGTTCTCTCTCCAGTGGGCAGGCAGGGGAACGGAGGCCTGAGAGGGAGAGGGACTCGCCCAAGGTGACGGAGGCAGACTTTGTGCCCCGAGCCTGGCTTATCCGCCACCCCCCCGCGTTCCCCAGCTGAGTGAGTAGAGCCCCGCTTTGGGGATCAGGCTTCCAGTCGCAACTCTGTCCTTGCCTCGTTGTGTGACCTGGGGCAAGACCTTGCCTTCCCTGGGCCCCAGCTTCCCAGATGATTGATGGCTGTGATGTCCAAGGGGTGTTCTAGACCCAGGATGGGCAGCTGTCCTTGCTCTGCTCTCCCTGCTTTCGCCACACGCAGTCCTACCCCGCAGCCTTCACTGGTTTCCTCACTTGGAGCATCTTCTCCTCCTGCTGTTTTTTCAGTCACACTTCAAAGCCCAACCCGAGCATGCGAGCATGCGTAAGTGAGCGTCAGTGAGCAGGAAGGCTGAGTGTGGAGACTCTGGGGCCAGCCCGCCCCCCCCCCCCGCCCCGCTCCCCACTGTGATCACAGCTTCTCATAACAGTTTACAAGTGTGTGACCTTGGGCAAGACTCTATGACAGTGTTTCTCAATCTTCTGGCCCTTTAAATACAGTTCCTCATGTTGTGACCCAAGCATAAAATTATTTTCCTTGCTACTTCATAACTGTAACGTTGCTACTGTTATGAATCGTAATGTAAATATCTGCTATGCAGGATGGTCTTAGGCGACCCCTGTGAAAGGGTCGTTCGACCGCCAAAGGGGTCGCGACCCACAGGTTGAGAACTGCGGCTCTATGACTTGGTTCCTCATCTATAAAATGGGTCTATCGACCTCTCAGGTGGTTGTAGAGGTTTGATGAGTGGCCGGCGCATAGTGGGTACTTATAAGTGATAGACATTGACGTTATTTTTTCTAAGCGCTGCTGAAAAACTGCAGGCCACTTAGAACAGTGGTCGCCAACCGGTGGTCCGTGGACACTGGTGGTCCATGAGGTCCGAAAGGTTGGCGACCGCTGGCTTAGACTTCCCCTCCTCTAATTCCTTTTGTACTTTGTATCTGGACTTGACAAGTTAGCTCTGATTAAAAAAATGCCTCCTCTCACCATTTAATTACTTCCTATCTGTGCACCTTGACCTTCAACAAGGTTGTAAATGAATTAAAAGTCACCACAGCACGTGCTCACTGTGGGCCAGGCCGCATGTTACGCGTTTTCAGATGCATCGATCCCGGTCCCTCAACAATCCAAATCACACGGTGGCACTGCCATCAGCCACTTTACTTGTGAGGAGGGGAGGTGCTTGCCCAAGGCCACTCAGCAGGCAGTGGTGGGGCCACGACTGGCACCGGGTCTGCCCCACTCAGCTCTCCCGACCTCCAGGCCACATATCGACTCAGGGCCAGGCCTGGGCCGAGGCTGGGGACACAGTGGGCCACATGGCCTTTCTTCTTGTAAGGGGGTCACAATGGAGTGGGGTCCCCCTTGTATTCCCGAGGCTCAGGTCTGGGCCCCAGGTGGTGCCCAGTGGGGTTGGATCAAATTGGTCTGAAAGAGGCTCAGGGATCAGGGAGCGAATCCAAGAGAGGTGAGGAGGCCCTGCGCTGAGGCCGTGCCCCCCTGAGGCCCCTCTGAGGCCGAGGCTCTGGGATGCTTGGAGAGTTCCCTGAACGGCTTTGACATGCTCTCCAGGTGGAGGCTCTGGGGGGCAGGCCTCTGACCTGGGAGGGTCCTTGCCCGGCTTGGACCTGATGCAGACCTTGGACAGGAAGAAGCAAGCAGACGAGGCTAACACTTCAGCCTGGTGCTGCCTGCTTCCACGAGGCCCAGCTTTGGGGGTCCTGGCCCCGCCCCCCCAGGGGTGTGCGTGTGTGTGTGTGTGTGTGTGTGTGTGTGTGTGTGTGTTCTGACCTGGTGTGAACAGGGCACCTGAGTGACCACATCTCTAAGTTCATGGCAGGAGGGCCCACTGGCCTCCCCGGGACCCTGGGCCTGAGGCCTGTGTGGGGTGTCAGGGGCTCAGGCGCCAAAGGCCACCCCTGGTGGGCACTCACTGAGGCCTCCCAGTTCCTGAAGGTTTGTTCCTTTTGTGTGTCCACAAAGAGCCCCCAAGAGGGACTGGACCACGGAGGGGTGTTGCTGGGGCCACGGCTGCCCCGGAGCTTCCTCGGCCTCATGCCCTGACCTCGGCTGAACGTAACAGGGCAGCACCCGTGGGTTCCCATCCGGTCGCCCCGAGGAAGAGGGTCTGCCTCACCCAGAGAACGGCTGTCTCCTGCTCTCTGCTCCTCACAGCCGAGAGGAGAGCTGTAGGTACCACCTGGGGGTGGGGGTGGGGGTGGGGGGGCGGCTTTCCCGGGACACCGTGGCCCTGGCCCCAGCCGCTGCGGTTTCACGTTCCCTGGCGTCAGTGGCTGGCTCCCTTCCCCATGCTCCGTCCCAATTAGCACAGCGGGTGGGCCTGGCCCCCATCCCTGACCTCCTGGGCCTCCCCGAAACCAGATGCCCGCTTTAGCGGATGAGCCATCGGTGCTTTTTAAAGCGCTGACTGAGCTCAGGATTAAGCATCAGGAGCACAGCCTCCCCTGCCCTCTTCCCAGGTGCTGTGTGTGCCTGGCGGGGAGGGGTCTGTGGGGTGAGGGCTGGTGAGAAACACCCCCTGCCACCCTCTGGTGGGGGGGGGGCAAAGCTGGGGCTAGAGGTCCTGCACATGGCCACTTGCCTCCCAAGCCTCAGCCTGCTTTTGCACGGCCCTCTGAGGGGCAAGGCGCCTCTCCCCGTCCTCAGGAGGGGAGGAGAGGTGTTGGGGGGAGGAGTGGGGGGGAGGGGGTGCAGCTTTGTGTGGGCCCTGCTGGCGGAGCAGAGACAGCCTGTCAGTCCTCCTGCCCTGGCTCCACCAGCGTCTCAGAGGCAGGAACTCTGACCTTGCTCTGAGCAACGGAGACCATTTCTGCCCTCTCTGGGCCTCAGTTTCCTGCCAGGGAACCAGGCTGGGTGAGCGCCCTCTGGCCTGTGGCTTGGGCCCAGCGGGCTGGCTCTCACTGTCGCCGGGGCTGTCATGCAGGACCGGGCACGGCCTAGGTTTGCTGGGCCTGCAGCCCCCCTGCCCCTGCCATGCAGGCGCCTCACCCCCAGGCACCCCCAGGGGCCTTTTGTTTCTCAGCTTTCGCATCACAGGGGCTCAGCTCAGAAGACCCCGACGCACAGCAGGGGGGGAGGGAGATGTCTAGGCTCCCCTCCCCCTTTCACTGGGTGCTGCCTAAGCACATGTCTCCCTCTCTTTCCACATCTCCCAGCAGCTCCTTCTCCAGCACACACACACACACACATACCACGCCACGCACATCATATACACACCACACCCCACACACCCCACACACATCACACACACCCCACACACACCCCACACACATGCCACACATCACACACACCCCACACACACCCCACACACATCACACACACCCCACACACACCCCACACACACCCCACACACATCACACACATCACACACACACACACACACACACACACACCACGCCACACACATCATATACACACCACACACCACACACCCCACACACATCACACACACCCCACACACATCACACACACCCCACACACACCCCACACACACCCCACACACATCACACACATCACACACACACACACACATCACACACACACACACACACCACGCCACGCACATCATATACACACCACACACCACACACCCCACACTCCACACACCACACACCCCACACACATCACACACATCACACACGCACCACACACCCCACATCACATACATCACACACATCACACCCCACACACCCCACCCCCCACCCCCCACACCCCATACACCACTTCCCAGTGAGAAGTGAGGGCCTGGCTCCCTGGAGGGTCCCTCCCACCCTGTCCCTGGAGGTGCTTACAGCGGCAGCCTGTCCACTTGGGCGTCTCTGGGGAGGAGAGTCCAGAGGACGGAGGATGCCTGGTGTCTTCTTGCCCTGGGCTCAGTGGGGACGGGAGGAGAGTGTGATCCTGGAGCCGGCACGGCCTTAAATATAGCAGCTGAGACAGCGATGACAATGGACGGGGACTGTGAGGGACGGGCTGCTCCCTCCGGCCAGCATTGCTCAGGCAGCGGCAACAGGTGGAGCTGTCCCCACCCACCCGGCCTCCCCAGTGGCTCCTCCTGCTCGGCTGGGTCCGGGCTGGGTCCCGGCTGGGTCCCTCCGGCCCAACTCCAGCCCCCATGAGAGTGGAAGGAGGGAACAGCTCAGGCTGGTTGTATGGAGAGCGGATCAGGGGAGTTTCCCAGCTGCCGGGAGTTCTGATCTGAATTCTCCCCCCGCTGACCAGGGCCTTGGGGAAGACACCAGCCCCTCTGATCTAATTCCCTCCTAAAAAACAAGGACAGTGAGATGGGCACCCTCACTTCACGAAGACAGTGGAAGGCATGTGCTCAGAGTTATCACTGGCTAAAATGGAAGTATGTGGCTTTTTTTTTTTTAATATATTGATTTCAGAGAGGAAGGGAGAGACAAAGAGAGACAGAAACATCAATGATGAGAGAGAATCATTGATCGGCTGCCTCCTGCACTCCCTGTACTGGGGATCAAGCCCACACCCCAGGCATGTGCCCTGACCAGGAATTGAGCCATGACCTCCTGGTTCATAGGTTGACGCTCAACCACTGAGCTACACCAGCCGTGGTGTGTGGCTTCTTGTCTCTCTACCACCCCCAGCAGCTACTCACCCAGCGCCTGTGTGGTCACGGTCATGTGTGTGGGGGGACGTGGCACAGGCAGAAGGGAGTGGGGACGCCACATCTTCTTCACTGTCCAAATTCCTCAGGACCCTTCCTCCCAACCTTCCTACACCCTCCCCCTCTCAATCCTTTTCCCTCACAGTGGTCATACCTGCCCTATGCCAGGCCTGGTGGCCACTGAGAAGGCAGATGTGAGTAAGATAAGACCATGATGTGGAGGCATCTAGATGGAGACAGGCAGCTACAACAGGGGAGATCAGGGAGGTACCCCTGAGCCAGGTCTAGGGGATGACCAGGTCTGGGGAAGGCTGTCCCTGGCCCCGTCCTGGGCCTCAGGGGCCCAGCAACACTGTGCCTGTCACTCTTTCTGGTGCCTTGGGGCCTCTCATTGGGGGGTGGGGGGAGCGAGAGAAAGAGAGAGAGAGAACACAAGTGATTTCTCAGCCAAAATCTCAGTTTCCTGCCCATTTCTTTCTTTTCTTTTTTTTTTTTTTACTTTTTATACTATTTTATTTGTATGCTGCTGCCAGTGTATCTATATTAATAAAAGGGTAATATGCTAATTAGACCAGACATCTTCCGGACATCCTTCCAGACAAAGCCATGGTGGTGGGGGCCAAGGCAGAGGCGGTAAGGGGGGATCAGGCCAGCAGGGGAGAGCAGTTAGGGGGCAATCAGGCCGGCAGGGGAGGGCAGTTAGGGGGTGATCAGGCTGGCAGGGGAGGACAGTTAGGGGGTGATCAGGCTGGCAGGCAGAGACTGTTAGGGGCGATCAGGCAGGCAGGCAGGTGAGCAGTTAGTAGTCCTGGATTGGAGAGGGTTGCAGGCCAGGCTAAGGGACCCCCTCCCCCATGCACAAATTTCATTCACCCCGGCCTCTAGTATAAAATAATCATTGTTGTGAAATAGAAATTCATGAAAATTCAGAGAGATAGGTGTTAAGGACTGACAAAAGCAGAAGTTTGTATAGTATGGCACATGTTATAGGATAAGCTTTTTGTACAGGCTTCAGCTTTAGCTCTCTTTGAATATTCACTGATTCAAGAAAAGTGGTTTAGCCCTAACCGATTTGGCTCAGCGGATGGAGCATCTGCCTGTGGACCGAAGGGTCCCGGGTTTGATTCCGGTCAAGGGCACATGCCGGTTGTGGGCTCGATCCCCAGTCGGGGATGTGCAGGAGGCAGCCAATCCATGATTCTCTCTCATCATGGATGTTCCTATCTCTCTCTCCCTCTCCCTTCCTGTCTGAAATCAATAAACATATATTATAAAAAAATAATAAATAAATAAATAAATAAAAGAAAAGAAACGTGGTTTAGACACCTTCACAGTTCATTTCACTACAGAAAGGAACAAGCTTTCTGGGCCTGAAGGGATTGGTATTCGAAGATACTCCCATCAGCAGGGGGTCACGTTGAGCATTCTGCAGACAGAATTGTTTCAGATTGTCAGCTGCCCGGGAAACCTCACGGTTGAACCACTTCCTTCATAGCGGTGACGCTGGAGGAACCAGACACGGTGCACACGAGTCCCGGGCAGATTGGTCAGTAGCGGGTCACCAGTCCTGAGTCCGCGGGGCCAGACAGCGGGGCAGCAACGCGAGGCCGAAATCCCCTTTCTAGGCATTCTCCCTCCCCCCTGGTGCAGTGTTAAGAGCATCTTTTGGGGGGAACACTTGGCAGCTCTCTCCCATCTTGTATTGAGCCAACCTAAGGGCTTCCCGAGACCCACATCTACACATTCACTGGGAGGGTGGATGTGACGGTGTACACACAGCAAAGAGGAGCGCGGGCTTCCCATCCAGCAGGAGACAAGCATTTGGACTGGTCCTGCAACCCTCCCCCCGAGGCAGCCTGGTGGGCGGGCCACCACTTGCTCGCTGTGTGGCCGCGGGAAGTCGCTAACCATATCTGTGCAGTGGGGTCAGTGACTCCTGCCTTGCAATCTGATTGCAAAGATTCATTTAGGAAACCTGAAGCCTGCAGCGCAGGGCCTGCACCCAGGAGACAGGTGTCTGCTAATGAGAGCCCCACCGACACCTGCATGACCCCAGGGCCGCTGAGAGCCTTCTCCTACCCACCCGTCTGCTGACCACACCCCTCCTCACAGGCCGGCCCTGATGTGCCTTATTGTGAACACAGCCAACCCTTAGGTCAGGAGGCTATGCAAAGGTTAGACTTGAAGTCATGCAAATCTTGGTTTTTAAATCCCAATTCTGGTACCTGTACCCACAGACCTGGGCCTTGTGTTTGTGTGTTTTGTTTTTACAAATATGTTTTTATTGATTTCAGAGAGGGAGAGGGAGAGAGATAGAAACATCAATGATGAAAGAGAATCATTGATCGGTTGCCTCCTACACGCCCCCTACTGGGGATCAAGCCTGAAACACGGGCATGTGCCCTGACCGGGAATCGAACTGTGACCTCCCGGTTCATAGGTAGACACTCAACCACAAGCCACACTGGCCGGGCAAGGGCTTTGTTTTTTTAATGGGTAAATTGGAGATAAGATCTAAGACAACAGGGAACTTGCCTGCCTGTCTTATTCGCTATATCCTTAACCCCAAGAACAGTGGCTGGCATACAGCTGGGCCCTCGGTGTCTGCCTGTTTAACAATGAATGGATGAATGAATGAACAAATACTTATCTTGCAGAATGAGTATGAGGTTACAATGTGTAAAATGTCTGCTATAGTATGTGACTCAAGGCTAATTTACTCTTCAAAGTATTTCCTTCTTCCTCCCCCTTCCTCTCTTCTTTTCCCTTCTATTGCCTTCCCTGGGCCTATGGACATGTAGGACAGTCCTTTGACCCCCCACTTCACCTACCAACCACCCTGAACCTCCTCACCATTTTCCCAGACAGCTGACGGCTCTCCTGTGGCCATGTGGAGAGCTGTCCGGCCAGTGCTTCTCCCCCCACCCCCCGACCTTCCTTATCCCGCACTCCCTCTATCATTCCTGCACTTCAGGTTATTCCCGATCACTGTTCTCCTCGCACTTACAGGTCAAAACGGGTCTTCCTCGTGCCCCTCCATCGCAGAGTGGGAAGGGAACATGGGGGATGAGCAGGGGGCTGGGCCTCAGAGCTGTGTGTCCTGCCAGATCGGCACCAGCAGGCGAGGCCGGGTTGTCTGTATCTGTCCATCCGTTCCTGCCTCAGCTTGTTTTTGTCTATCCCACTTTCTGGAAGGCAGGGCAGGGACAGCAACAGGGACAAGCCTTGGTGTTGACATCTGGCCACAGCTTCCTGGTCCAGGCTGACACTCAGACTGGGAGGGGCCAGAGGGACCTGGTCTCCCGGGGACCTGGGAGGAGCTCCAGGCCATCAGCCCCTCTTCTGTGGCTGAAAACTCAGGCAAACAACCCCTCTGTGTTCCTGGGGTCCAGGGCTTGGGAGGCGGCGGGTCTGCAGGCGGCACAGACTGAAATACCACCCAAGTAGCCCTACCCCCATCCAGGGGGTATAATGGGGGTGACTCTAGGGAGGTGATTCGAGGCCATGAACAGGGAGACTGTTGGTATAAGGGCACTATTCCCTCAACATGTCTGAGGTGAATCGCTAAAAACGCTTGTTAAAAACTCAGATTCCCCAGGAGCCATGGATTTAGCAGGAAGGTGTGTGTGTGTGTGTGTGTGTGTGTGTGTGTGTGTGTGTGTGCCGGGGCGGGGGTGGGGGGTGGGGGCTAAGGAAGTTGTATTTTTATGAAGCTCCCAGGGGATTCTCAGGATGAGGCAAGTTTAGGAAACAACCTGGGCCAGTCACCTCCCCGAGCAACATTTCCTCCTTTGCAAATATCAATAATACAAAAGGAGTCATCGCCCACTGAAACCGCGGGGCCACGTGCCTGAGTTCCTCCTCATCTCCGACTGCTTCTGTTCCTTTCCTCCTGGGCTGGGCTCTGCCGGGCCTGGAGGCAGGTGGCAGCTCCTGCTAATGGGTTCAGGGCCTGGGTCACTCAGGAACGCCCAGGTCCCAGCCCTGCTCCCGGGCCCAGGACACTGCCCTCTATTGGTTGTGGCTGTAACTGCAGGCCTGGGCTGCCTGCCTAGGAGACCGGAGACCTGCCGGGGTGCAGCCTGCCGCCTGTCCTGGGAGGAGTCCGGCCTGACCAGGGTCACAGTACTCGGTCAGCCGTTCACCTCCCTCCGCAGGCACTCAGACTCCACCCTCAAGAGTCACGGAGTCCTTGGTACATCTGTCACTCGGAGGAGCTTAGAGAGCCTGTGGCCCTGTGAAGTGGAAGAGAGGTTTATGGCTTTTAATAAAAAAAACTCCTGTGTTGCCTGGTCCCAACCGCCTGGTGAGAGAAGTCCAGCTGTGAAGCTGTTGTTCATTACTTAACAAGTTCATCCCAAGTGACAGGAAGCAGCCTTGTTTGCAGAGTGGGGAGAGGGGGAGCATTCATTAACGCCAACTTAGTGGCTGCTAGGAGGAGAATGGGCCTGGGGTGCTTGGGAGGGCGGCCCACCCTCTCTTATGGAGCTATTGGGCCTAAACCGGCAACCCTGAAATGTTAAATATTAATTGCAAACAGATAAGAGCAACACCACCTGGTGCTTGTCGCAGGGAGGGGAGGGAGGGCATATCTGGGTTCAGGGGACGGAGGACACTGTACTCTCTCCTGTGTGGAGAGCGGCTACAGTGTTTGGACAGGTTCAAGCCTCGGACTAATGAGAGGGCACAGTCCTCTCATGGCAAAGCCACGTGCAAGTCCCAGCTCGGAGGGCAGAGCCCGCCCAGCACCATTATAGCCAAAGGCTATGGTTGTAAGCTTGACCCTACGGTCCGACCTGTGGTCCCACGTGGCTGAGTCATGTGGGCTTGATAGAGTTCAGGTGCATGTAATTGAGCAGATTCGAAACCCACGAGAATGTTGTAAACATCTTGACCACGCCCTTACTTTGCCTTGTGGAATCTGGCTACAAAATAAAGACACGGCTGGTAGTCCATGACGCTGTCGCTAGCTCTCCATTAGAGAGGACAGCGTCGCGTCCAGACCCAGCTTTCATTCTCTTGTCTGTCTTTTCTCAATCCTTCACCACCACCACCCTCCCCCCTCAGGCTCACCCTCGGCTGTGCTGGCACGGAACACTCCAGAAGGCCACATCAAGGCAGCAGGACATCGTCCTGTTTCTCAGAGATGTTCAGATCGGCTTTGGGACAGGAAGGTGACGGGGACCCCATGGGGGCCCTCCCCTCCTCATGTCTCATCCTCCGAGAATCCAAACTGGTGTGCAAAGTCCTTTCTCTTGATGAGAACAAAAAGCACTAGGTTCGAGCTCCGACCGCGTCATGGGCTCAATGGGGCCCCTGGGTGAGTCCCTTCTCCGCTCGGGGCCTCAGTTTTCTCATCTGAGATGCAAATGGCACAAAGGGTGTACCGACACCCCGAAAGCACAGAGCAAGGCCCTTTCCCTGCGTGAGCAGACATGCGGGTGAGGGGGCAGGCCTGGGGGCTCCCCGCAAAGGGGCCACCTGAGCATGCCGACACCCCGAAACAGCTCCCACTTACAACCTCGGGAAGAAGGCTCCACTTGCCCCTGGTCCCTGCTTCCGGGAGGCCCTGTGACTCCATCCCTGGCTTCCTCCACCAGACAGACTAGCCTAGCTCCCTGGCCTGGCCTGGAGCAATCCTGGGGAAAGCAGGATCATCTGAGAAAATGCCTGGTCTGAAGCCAACCGGAACTGGGGCAGTGGGTCTTGTGCTGCCTGTTTTAAAAAAAAAAAATCACAACAGGAAGTAGCTACCATGTATTGGGCACTGCCCTGAGCCAGACAACTCACACACTTTACAGACGTTGTTTAATTTCACCCTCACCACTACCCGGCGAGGTAGGGGCTCTCACACCCATTTACCAAGGAGGAAACTGCGGTTCTGAGCGCTGATTCATTTGCTTGAAGTCACACGGGTGGTAAGTGGTGAGGCTGGAATTTGCCCCAGATGGGCTCAACCCAAGGCTGAGTTTCCACAGTCGTGAAGTCAGTGCTGGTGTTGGTTGTGTCTCCTTCAGGGGCCACGTGGGCCCATTTCCTTCCAAACCCTGCTCTCAGGATGGGGTCTGAAACTCCCTCCACGGAAAGGCCCTCCCTCCCTGGTGGACCTGCATTTCCCTGGGGGCGCAGCCTCCAGCTGAGGAGTGGAGTTGGAATGCTGCGACTTCAGGCAGCAGCCCTGGTTGGGAATGAGCCCCAGGCCGCACCCCTCCCTGGAGCCTGGCCATGGCGCTGCTTCTCACCTCGGCAGCAGCGCAGGTTGCTCTGGTTCTGCCCAGCCTGCTACGAGGCATCCTTTCCCCAGCTCCTTCTCTCACCTGGGGAGTCACAGAGGAGGCAGACCTCCCTCTCCGTGGAACTAGATTATGAAACTGGCCAGGAGCGGGGCGAGGAGGCTAGGTTCCTAGAGAACCTTGTGCCCAGCGTATTAGGAGCTTGGGCCCCAGCCTTGGAAGTCCCCCTACGTTAGTTACCTCCCCGCACTGACGGTCCCGCCTTCCCTGCAGAGCTCTGCGCACGCACTCACTGGCACACACTCATTGGCACAGGATGCGTGCCCATCACTCCCCATCTGATGTCCTCATCGAGTCTTCCTGCTCCCGCCCTGGGAAGGCCCAACGCCACCTGCCCTTCGTCTGGTTCCCTCAGGGCCCCCACGGAGGCGGGCGGGCTGTGTGCACGGCATGATGGGTTGGAAGTGACAGCAGCGGATGTGAGGTTGGGCTGGGGGTGAGGGGGAAGCCCCAGGCCGTCCTGCCGTCCACTCAGGACTCCCACCGCACGGTCAGCGCCAGGCCTCTGAAGAGGGAGTCCAGCTCTGCGGGCTGCTCCAGGGCTGAGGCCCCAGGGGCCTCAGGCTCGGACCCGGGACCATCATCCTTAGGACACACGAGGGACTCCAGCAGCCCCCCGGGACGTGAGCCCTGGTCCATGGGACAACATGGGAGGGAAGGAGTGTGCAGAGGGAGGGACCCCGGGTGGCCCTCGATCTGGACAGAGGAGAGGAGGGGCAGCTGGCCCTTCAGGTACCCCGGTGTCCCTGGCTCCCCCTTGTGCAGCACAGTCGCGTCGGGTGCTCTGTCCGGGTCAACGCACAGGTGCTGGGGGAAGGGTTTGGCCTCTTGGGGCTCCTCCGTGGCCCCGGAAGCCAACCCCTGCAGGGCGAGGTCGGCGGCTGGTGGCTCTTTCTGGAGCTGACCCTCAGTCCTGAGGGGTCTGGGACCAGAGGGTGTCCCCGGAGGGGAGCCTTTGCCAGACCCCCCGATGCACAGCCCGTAGGACGGGGGCCAGCTGTCCGGAGCGGCCTGGGGGGCGTAGGAAGAGACGGCCTGCGGAGTGTAGGGTGGGGCTTTAGCCTCGGGGGTGACCTGAGGTGTGTAGGCTGGGGGCCCGGCCTCAGGGGCAGCCTGGGGAGCGTAGGACGGCGGGGAGCCTGCCTGGGGGGGCGCCGCCCGGGAGGGCTGCAGGATGGAGAGGTCCGGCTGCCCGAGGTAGGTGATCTCAGACCGGCTGTGCAGCGGGGGGGCTCCCGGGGGCTCCTTGGGCGCAGAGACCATGACTTGGGAGTACTGGACAGGCTGGGCCAGGCTGCTGGGGCCGCTGAGGTCCAGGACGGGGATCAGCACGTGCTCCTGGATGAACCGCAGCGGCTGGAAGGTCAGTACACGCTGGACGTCCTGCTCGGGGACAACAACAGCCCCGTGAGGACCCGTTCCCAGCTCCCCGAGGGCGCCGGGGGTGAGGTCCTCCGTGGGGAGGCAGAGGCCATCGGGGGCTTTTCAAGTGCATATCCCACAGGTCCCTTCGCCGCTCCGAGGTTCCGCTAAATGCGGCCCCCCACCCCCCACAAGGGCAGGGCTGCCGGCCTGGAGCTGAGGCCTCTCCTGGGGGGCTCTCTCAGAGGGAGGGTCCCACTACGGTTTCTCCGGGAGGTAGATAGTCCAGGAGGTAGATGACTTAGATTTGGGGTGGCCTGGGGGTACGCTCTGGAGGTGGTGGCCCACACTGCTTCTTGCTCAGGGGTTTCTAAGGGCCAATGTGGGGGGCAAGGTGGGAAGGGATGGGGGGCAGGGGAGACCAGGAGAGTTTCATAGGAAATGGCTCATCTGGGCTGTGACAGTGAGTGCACTGTCCTTGAGCCCCTCAGATGGGCGAGAGGCCCCCCCCCCCCCCCCCCCGAGCGCCGGGCCTGGGCTGCGGCCTGTGGGAGGGCCTTTAGCGGATGCAGTGCTGGTGGCC
This sequence comes from Myotis daubentonii, assembly GCF_963259705.1. Taxonomy (NCBI): domain Eukaryota; kingdom Metazoa; phylum Chordata; class Mammalia; order Chiroptera; family Vespertilionidae; genus Myotis; species Myotis daubentonii. The sequence continues at coordinate 205,282,898 of NC_081842.1, read as the reverse complement.
AGACGGGGGCTGCAATGGGACATGTGTGGTTTACTTGAAAATTGAGAGATTTCACATTATCATCTGCAATTCTGACTTCTCTTGAAAAAATATGCTAAGATCTGGCCCGTGCTCCCAGGGGGTGGAACTGGCTGCTGTTGAGACAGGGCTGAGCTCGGGGACCCCCAGCGCCCACCGCTCTGCGGCCCTGCAGGGGCCAGCTCTCGGGTCCCACTCCGCCTGCCTGGACGTGGATGCTCCAGGCTGCGTGGTTCTCTCTTTCAAGCCCGCTCTTCCCGACTCCCACCCTTCAGGCGCCCCTGCCAAGCCTGGCCTCTCACAGTGCCAGGGGCCTGGCATGGCTAGGACGCCCCAGCCCACCTGACCAAGCTCTTCATGTCGGAGGGAGAACCGAGGCCTGCCTTTCTGCTTTGTGCTCTGACCCCTGCACTTCAGGGAGAGCCAGGGATCCCCGGGCCTACGCCCTCGGCTGCTGGGGGTCCTCCCACACCTCCCCCTCCTGCGCCAGGTGGGGTGCTCACCAGGGAGTGGGGAGGCTTAGGCGGCTTGGTGATGTATCTGTAGCTCAGGTAACAGAGCCCTGCGACCAGGAAGCCCATGGAGAACAGGAAGGCCCCGGAGAAGGAGTAGGTCCATGTCCGGTCTGCGTGAGCAAAGAGACCAGAACAGGGAGGGTGAGGCCCTGGAGGGTGAGTCCATCCGAGGGTTTCCCCACCCTCCTCAGACCTGGCCTGGGAGCCGCTGCTACTGGAAGGGTGGCAAGAGCACAAACAAAGAGTCTCCTCCTCCTTTCCCTCCCCCCGCCCCACCCCATCTAAACATTCAGAATTTGTCAATCCTGTTTCACGCTGTTTGTAAATATGGTCTATGCTCCCACCTTGACAGATGGGCTTTTCATAACAAGCTGGGAGGCCTGGTTTGAATTCTGTTCACAGGCTCCTTGGGGAACTGTGCCAAGGCCCCTGCCCACTGGCTGCAGCTCACAATGCCAGGGCCTCGCACGTGGCCCCAGCCCACGTGGCCAAGCTCATCCAGGCCCCCAATCAATAGCCAGCTAAGGGGACCCTCTGGGCCGAAGGTCTGCACGCCAACGGAGTGTCTCCCCTTAGGACAGCGGTTCTCAACCTGTGGGTCGCGACCCCTTTGGGAGTCGAATGACCCTTTCACAGGGTCGCCTAAGACCATCGGAAAACACATATATAATTACATATTGTTTTTGTGATTAATCACTATGCTTTAATTATGTTCCATTTGTAACAAGGAAAATACATCCTGCATATCAGATATTTACATTACGATTCATAACAGTAGCAAAATTACAGTTATGAAGTAGCAATGAAAATAATTTTATGGTTGGGGGTCACCACAACATGAGGAACCGTATTAAAGGGTCGCGGCATTAGGAAGGTTGAGAACCACTGCCTTAGGAGGAAGAACTCGAGAGATCTGCCCGGAGTGGACACAGGCGGGGCATTTCCATTGGGGACTTCGGGGTCCAGGGTACTCAGCGTGGGGGTGGAGGGGGGCCTTCTGAAGCGCCCCCTCTCTCCCTGCTCTGAGGACAGCCTGCCTCCCTGGCAGGGCTGTGGGGGGGGGGAGTGACAAAAGGAGGGGCTGTCCCCCCCTTCCAAGCAAAGGCCTGGGTATCGGGGACCACCTTGCTCAGGAGGCAGGGGAGGCACTGCCCTTTCTAAAAGGGAAGGAAACAGATGCCCGAGGGCTTTGGTGTGCTCCCTCTCCCGGTGGTCCCGGCTCTGGGATGGGCACAGCCAGGCATGTCACACTTCCTGTCACCAACCCAGGGGGGACTGGTGAGGGGCTGGGGAGGAAGAAGTCATTGGAGCTTTTTGTTTAAAACTGGGGATTGGTATCATCCAGGGGTCTTGACTCTCCAAAGCACCCTCCTGTTCCCCGCCCGGCGGCTTCAGCTGGAGTTGCCGTGCACCAGCTGCCAATGACCTTGGCATTCACCGTGAACGCTGTGGACCGGAGCCTCGACATCTCGCCCACCCCTCGCTCCTCCCCCGGCCCTGAGCTCGGGCCATACCCTGCCCCTGCCACACGACACTCCCAGCATGCTCCAGGGAGAAGATATGACCCGACTGTCTGTACGTGACAGACCGCATGGAAAACCACTCTCCTTGTGCCAGGACAGGACAGGGACGCGGAACTTTCCATGCGCCATTTCACCCACGAGGAGACAGGAAGAAATAGTAGAAGCAGCGCTCGCGAGTGGGGGGTTAGATGTCTGGCTCGGCCCCTGATCCTCCTCTCGGTTGCACATCCTCCTCTCTGTTGCACAACCCTCTCTGCTCTACCGCGTATGAATGACAGCAGCCAGTGATTACTGAATTCTTAAGATGTGCCTTGCCCTGTGTGGGTGCTCTACTTGTGTCACCTCATCAGACACAGAGAGCCAGGGACACGCCCTGCTTACGTCGAATGAAGCTGAGTCTCAGAGAGGGTAAGCGACCTGACCAAGGTCACCCAGCAACTCAGTGGAAAAGTCAGAATGGACATGCGTAACTCCAAAGCTCATCCTCATAGACCCAACATCAGGATGCCTCAGTTTACTCATCTGTAAAAGTCAGACATGGAGTGAGGTGACCCCTAGAGTCCTTTCCAGCATCAAGATACTAGGATGTTGCTCTGTGACCGTCCCAGATATCCTGAGAGGTAGATCCAGTGGAGATTCTAGGCTCTGGGGATAAGACAGGCTCCAGGAGACAGGGTCAAGGGCAGGACTTATCACTCTGAAACGGCAGGAAGGGGAGTAAGAGAGCAGTGGGGGCGATTAGCTGTAAACAAAATAGCAAAGGGGTGGTTAGAGCTCAGGCTTCAGGATCAGATGAACCTAATGAGGCTTGCTGACCAGCTGTGTGGTCACCTTCAAGTTGCTTAACCTCTCTGAGCCAGAGTCCCTCCTCTGAAATGGGGATGAGGCTACCCATCTTGCAGGATTGTTATATAAACCAAATGGGATCATGTACGTAAAGCATTTAACACAGTGCTTGGCAATAGAGTAGGCATTTAATAAATGGTAGGAATTGTTATTAACATACTTTATTTTCGAGAATACAGTGCCTTCTGTATGCCAGCAGGAAATAGCCAACAAGAAGTGTGATTTATATAAAAGCGGCATCACATCATGAGCTAGAACCAGCGGTTCTCAACCTGTGGGTCGCGACCCCTTTGGGGGTCAAACGACCCTTTCACAGGGGTCGCCTAAGACCATCGGAAAACACATATATAATTACATATTGTTTTCGTGATGAATCACTATGCTTTAATTATGTTCAGTTTGTAACAATGAAATTGGGGGTCACCACAACATGAGGAAATGTATGAAAGGGTCGCGGCATTAGGAAGGTTGAGAACCACTGAGCTAGATTAAGAAAGAACAAGCCAATGGAAGGATGCGGGAGGAGTGGTCCGCCGGCTGTCAAAAAGCAGGGTAGGGGCGGGGCGGGCCAGGAATGGGTGAGATTTGTCTAGTTTGGGCTGGGGGAGAGGGTCACCGGCCATCTATACGCTCCCAGCTTAGCGCCTGTAACACTGGTTTCCTTCCTCTAGTTTTCCTCTTGCCAAATTCTATTCTGGTCTCCTGAGTGGCCCTGTCCCCAGGGCGGGCCTGCCCCGGGCACGTGGCCAGTGCTGGCTGTCCCATCGGACAGGCGTCCCCCGACACGAATGCACTGTGGGGGAGAAAGCCGGCCCCTGTAGGCTCTTGGGGCAAATGGTGAGTTGAGTTTCCGAACAAAACGGAGGACTAGCACCGATCCCGCTGCAGTTATACCCGAGGGCCCGCGCACCCAGCCGCCTCTCCTCTGCGCATTAGGACAGAACTCACCGGCTGACCTCATTCATCCAAACCAGATGACTAAGGTGGAGTCCGGCTCTCCAAATCCAACCCACTGCTATCCCTTTCACCCTCCAAACTCGCTGCTCTGAGCATTACATTCCCATCTGTCTGTGAAAATAAACACCAATAAAAAACGTCACCCGGCTCATGAAGAGAGTCGAGTTCCAAGGTGCCAGAGGAAGAGAGCACCGAGCCAGTGACTCAAAGCTATTTCTGCAGCAGCACAACGGGGAGGGCGTGGCCTCCAGCATGGGGCCCGGTTCTATCCCCCACCACCTGTGTGATCTCGGGCAAGTGACCGAGCCACTCTGACCCTGCCTCCTCATCTGTCAAATGAAGGTGATAATAGGGTTGCGCTCAGTCGTGCCTGGTCCCTGGTTAGCACCGCACAGATGCTAGCTCTCATTGCTCTTGTTATTAATTGACCCTGGGAGATATTGAGGGATCTTTTTATCTCCTCTGCTCCCCCCCTGCAGATAATCTCCCAGTGTCTGTCACCTGGGTTAATATTAAGGTGCAGTTGCTTTGCCGGGGTGCACCCTAAGCAGGCCAGAGAGAGGAAATCCGGACCCAGGCTGGAGGGTGGAGATTAAACATGTGCTATGATTACCCATCAGCTACTGTGTTTGTGGATAAGCAAAGATTGACTTTAATAATCACCCTTCGCAGTTTCTGAGAGCACTGCCCAGCCTCGCCTTGGCTACAGGGAGGAAAGCGCACAGTCGAGACTGGAGCTCAGGCGTCCCACCTCCCTCCGCTTCGGCCACACTTACCTGGCAGTGTCCTCACGCGGCACGTGTAGGGGGCACTCTCTTTGGAGTAGGTTGGAACAAAAATTGTGATGGTCCCAAGGAACTCCGTGTCGGGGGTCAGGCCAATGAACTCGTATTCTCTCTGCTTGCCTCCAAGGTGCTGAAATTGGCAGAGAACCCAGAGTGACTCCTCTTATACCCCGACCTCCACGCGGAGCCCAGGTCGCCTACACCTCTCACACCTCTGCCTGGGTGACTGCACTTGGTGCAAGGGCACCACCAGCTCCCAAACCAGAAATGGGCGGTCAGTCTGTAGGGCTCCGTCCCCATCCCCCTGCCTATCCCCAAATCTAGTCAGTCACTAAGCCTCACGTACTCTCACTTAGAAGAGTGTCTGGTACATAGTAAGCACTCAGTACATACTAGCTGCTGTTACCACCACTACCATCACCACCACCACCACTATCATCACCATCACTGCTACCACTACCACCATCATCACTACTATAACTACCACCACCATCACTGCTACCACCATTACCATGACCACCACCACCACCAGCATCAGCACCATCACTGCTACCACTACCACCATCACCACCACTGTAACAACCACCACCACCACCACCATCACTGCTACCACCACTACCATGACCACCACCACCACCATCATCACCATCACTGCTACCACTACCACCATCACCACCACTATAACATCCACCACCACCACCACCATCACTGCTACCACCACCACCACCATCATCACCATCACTGCTACCACTACCACCATCACTATTGTAACAACCACCACCACCACCACCACCACCATCACTGCTACCACCACTACCATGACCACCACCACCACCACCATCATCACCATCACTGCTACCACTACCACCATCATCACCACTATAACATCCACCACCACCACCACCATCACTGCTACCACCACCACCACCATCATCACCATCACTGCTACCACTACCACCATCACTACTGTAACCACCACCACCACCACCACCACCATCACCACCACTACCTTGAGTGCAGAAATAGTCAATGGAATTATGAGTTAGTGGCACATACTGGGGGGAAATACCACATATTTTCTGAATACAAAAGGAAATCACTTGTATATTGTTTGACAATTCATGCCCTTGCCTTCCATCTCTCATTATTACAGATCTTTTTTTTTTTTTAAATATATTTTATTGATTTTTTTTTTTTAGAGAGAGGAAGGGAGAGGGATAGAGAGCCAGAAACATCGATGAGAGAGAAACATCGATCAGCTGCCTCCCACACCTCCCACTGGGGATGTGCCCGCAACCAAGGTACATGCCCTTGACCGGAATCAAACCCAGGACCCCTCAGTCTGCAGGCTGACGCTCTATCCACTGAGCCAAACCAGTCAGGGCCATTATTACAGATCTTAAGACACTGCCTGAATCCAGTTCCCACAAATAGTGGAGAACCAGCCAGAAGAAATTTCCTGAAGTGGACACCAGAGGATGTTAATAGAGGTTGTTCCCCAGAATGTTAGAAGACATTAGGCAAAAAATTAAGAAAACCAATATTGTACAAAATAAAAGGTCAAATACATTTGGGAGAAGTTGCGTCAAACACAAATTGGGACTGGGGTCTTGGGTGTGCAGGACTTGTCAGAGGCTTTAGCGTGCTCTTGTGTATGTGACTCCACTCGGGAGAGGCTGGGGACATGTGTTGGGAGATGCTAATTTATGTAACACATCTCCTTCCTACTTAAAGCAATGCAGATCTAACTGAGGGGGAAGTGGGTGTCCCAGGCAGGGAAGGACCAGGGTGGCATATGTAGTTGCCATTTATTTACCATTTGGTAGGTTTGGTTGATGTGGAGGTCCAAGCGGTAGAACAGGTCATGGAAGATGTCCTCCAGGGTCAGCCGGAGGGGCGTGGAGGTGGGATGGACTATCATCTGGATGGATCTCACCGTGGGGATACAGGTCACATCAGGTGGCTTGATGGTAGCTGGGAAAAGGAAGAGAGAGGAAAGAAAAGAAAGAGATCGGAACCAGCCAGTAGTGTGTGAGGCTGCCCTGGACCACGCCAGCCCCTGCTCTGCGTGACCTCCTGCCTCATAGGTTGATGCCCAAACAGGCGAGAAAAGAGCAGTTCTGCAAGCAACCGGTGTTTGGGTTTAAGGATGGCAAAGGGGTGACCAAGAGTGAGTAGGAAGATCTCAGGGAGAGGGACGCTGGCCCCTAGGTGGTTGATCATGCCTTTGGCTCAGCCCCCCTACATCCTGGGCCCTTCACCCCACCTTGAGTCTGCCTGGAGCGCCCTTCGCCCTAGCCTCCTGGCAGACAGCTTTCGGGACTGATGATGGTTCATCGACATGTTTGGGGTGCCCGTTATTATTGATTCAGCCTCAGTGGCCAGGCCTAAGAGTTTAGTCTTTCTTCAGACAGACTTTCTAAACAGCCAAATGACCTTGACTGGCTTACAGACCCCCCTGGCCACTGAATGAATGCGATGGTTCTTCTCTCCTCTAAAATGTACATATGCAAAAATCTCGCCCTCAATTTCAGGGATTCACGAGCCCCACTTCCCCTGAAGCTAATTTATGAAAGCCCTCAAGGGTCCATTGGTCTCCAAGATGAAAAACATCGGAGCTAAAACAAAGTTCACTTCAGTGTTTATAAAACTGAAAAACTGAGCTAAATGTTTTCAAAAGTGAATTAGGGAAGCAAGTTAGGGTACCTGTATAGAATGGATCCTTTTCTAAAAAGTGTATTTTTTATTGATTTCAGAGAGGAAGGAAGAGAAAGACAGAGATAGAAACATCAATGATGACAGAGAACCATTGATTGGCTGCCTCCTGCACGCTTCCCACTGGGGATCAAGCCCACAACCCAGGCATGTGTCCTAACTGGGAATCAAATTGTGACCTCCCGGTTCATAGGTTGACCCTCAACCCCTGAGCAACACCAGGCCTAGAACGGACCATTTTTAGCAGTGAAATATCATGCTCTGAAAAAATATTTAATGGGCATGAGCAAATAAATGCCCAGGATACCACTATATGAAAAACAAACAGCCAGATTACAAAGGAGTAGATACAGTTGTGTTAAAATGTTCAGATTCTTTGGGGTTACTGTTATGTTTCTTTGTGTATTTCTATAATTGAACAAGACAAGAAAAGAATAAAATAGCTTGTTTAATTTTTTATTTTCTTAAAAAAACCACATGTGGTTGTGGAGTTAGTGAACATTATCACCTGCTTAACTAGTGTGGGGAATTTGGCAATGCATATTCCTTCCTTCCTTCCTTCATTTATTCCTTCCTTCTTTCATCAGTTACAAATGGAGCATCTCCTATGTACCAGGCACCATGCTAAAGTCTGGGAATACGGTGAATTCCACACCCACACATGCCCTCACGGCGTTCACGTGTCAGCGGTGGAGGCCAGCGATACACAGGTAAGCAAAAAGGGATTGAAGACTGGGATATGAGCTATGGAGACGATGAACAGCTAATTTTGATAAAGAATACCAGGTGGCCCTGACCAGTTTGGCTCAGCGGATAGAGCGTCGGCCTGCGGACTCAAGGGTCCTAGGTTCGATTCTGGTCAAGGGCATGTACCTTGGTTGCGGGCACATCCCCAGTGGGGAGTGTGCAGGGGGCAGCTGATCGATGTTTCTCTCTCTATCCCTCTCCCTTCCTCTCTGTAAAAAAATCAATAAAATATATTAAAAAAAAAAAAAAAGAATACCAGGTGGTGACCTTGTAAAATCAGGTTGGGGGCAGGGAGTGGGGATGCTCACATAGGAGGTAATGTGGGAGCTGAGATCAGACTCAGGATTGGAACAGAGTCAAAGGAGGAGTGTGTGTGTGTGTGTGTGTGTGTGTGTGCGTGTGTGGCGGGGGGGAGAGGGGGGCGGGGGGAACAGTTCAGAGGCCTGGCGTGTAGTCGAGCAAAGATGAAGGTGGCCTGAACCAGGGGGTGTGGGATGGAGATGAGGATGAACAACCACCGGAAGACGTCCTCCAGGGTCAGCCGGTGGCCTTCCCTAAAAGCCACATCCCTAGCAGCCCCGCTCCCCACCCATGAAGGCAGAGCCCTTCTGCCCCCACCCCCCTTTTCTCCCCCCGTAATAAGAGGGGCTCCTACTCACTGTGTTGCCGAGGGCTGAACCGGTCGGTCATCTTGGTGGCTGACCGGCCTCCCGCGCTGGTGGCGGTCACCCTGGCGTAGTAGAGCTTCTCGAGGCTGCCCGTCTCCGTGGTCAGGTTGCAGAATTTCCGGGTGATCCGCTGGCAGCCCTTCTTTGCCAGCCACCCTACCTCTCCGTACCTGCAGGCCAGGGAGGGGCCGAGCACACGGTGCATGAATAGGCCTGGTGTCAGGCCTGTGGTTTATTAAGAATGATAACAATATCTAATATTTACTCAGCATGTTCTGTGTTCCAGGACTTTTATGTGGATGACTTGTGAGTCCTCACATTGATCCTGTGAGATTAAGACATTATTCTCACTCCTTTTCAAATAAGGAAGCTGAGGCTTAGGAGTAAATTATGCCCAGGTGTTTGAAGCATGCCTGGGGGGGGGCCAGGATTTGAACCCAGCCAGTCTGAGTCCACATTCTGGGCTCATTGTCGCCATAACCCTTCGAGGTAGGCGCTATTACCCCACTTTACAGATGAGGGAACTGAGGCTCAGAGAGGGGGAGTGACTTGCCACAGGATGAAGTGGCAGGACCAGGAATGAAAGCTGGGTTTGCAGACCCCTGAGCCCATGCCAGCCTGCCTTCCCTGCGGGGGACCGAGGGCATAGGTGCAAAGGGGTGGGCACAAGTTTGTGTTGGCTTAGTCTCGCCAACAACAATAAAACAATTGTTTGCGGGGCGCCAGTGCCCATGACTACCCACCTAACAAACGTATGATGAAGGCACTATCGCTATTCTTACTTTATGGATGGGAAAACTGAGGCTTGGTGTGGCTACCCGATTGACCGAGGTTATGTAGGTGAGGGCTGGCATTCAAGCCAGACCCATACTTTTAACCATTATTTCATCTTCCCTCTGCAAAAGAATCAAAAAGCAGAGCTACACTGGGGGGTGGAACACCAGTCAGGGTGGGGGGCACGTGGAAGGGGGCGTTTTCTTGGAGGGGCTGGTTTCAGAGCAGAGTCAGAAGAGGCCGTGTTGGGAGGGAAGCCTACGTCTTATACTCGACGCTGTAGACCGTGTCTGGGGCGCTCTCCAGCCCGCTGTCCCAGGTCAGGATGTTTTCGAAGTTGCTGGACTGGAATGTCACGTGCTGAAGCAGATCCGAGGTGTCCTCGGCAATGCGAGCTGCTGGAAGGGGGAGCAGGGTGAGCAGAGGCCCGTCCACCCCGCCCCCAGCACACAGTGTCCAAGGAGGGGGAGTGAGAAACAGCACCCGCCCCCTCACCAGAGACTGTGCTCCCCGACCATCGCTGCTCTCCTTCACGTCTCAGTGTCCCTTTTTATTGAGCTACAATTCACATTCCATAGAAGTCACCATTTAAAGCGCACAAGTCAGTGGTTTTTTCAAGTATATTACAAAACTGTGCAACCATTACCACTATTAATGCCAACCATTACCGCTATCACATCACCCTGTGTCCATTGTCAGTCTACCCTCCATTCTTCCCCTTTCCCATGCTTAGGCTACCACTAACCCGCCTTCTGTCTCTATGGATTTGCTGTTTGGACTTTTTATATAAATAGTTGTACAGCATGTGGCCTTCGTGTCTGGCTTCTTTCACTTAGCACAATGTCTTCCAGGTTCATCCATGCTGTAGCATGAATGAGTGCTGAGTAATATGCCATTGTATGGCTGTACCATATTTTGTTTGTCCATTCACCAGCCGATGGACGTTTGTGTTGTTTCCATTTTTTGGTTTTTGTGACTAATGCTGCTGTGAACATTTGTATACACATTTTCAAATGGACATATGTGTTTAGTTCTCTTGGGTTTTCAGCTAGAAGTGGAATAGCTGGGTCGTATGGTAACTCTATGTTTAAGTTTTTGAAGAACTGCCAACCTGTTTTCCAAAGTGGCTGCACACCATCTTACATTCCCACCAGGAATGTCTGAGTGGTCCAATTATTCCACATCCTTTCCGACACTTGTTGTTGTCTCTCATCCACTTCTTTTTTTAAAACATTTTTTTATTGATTTCAGAGAGGAAGGGAAGAGGGAGGGGCAGAAACATAAACAAGGAGAAAGAATCATTGATCGTCTGCCTCCTGCATACCCCTTATTGGGATTAAGCCCGCAACCAAGGCATGTGCCCTGACTGGGAATTGAACTCAGGACCCTTTGGTCCACAGGCCGATGCTCTATCCACTGAGCCAAACTAGCTAGGGTGCTCTCTTTTGCTTCATACCCCACCTGAAGTTGGTATCCTCACTCATATTTTAGAGATAGTCAACTAAGATGTCTAAGAAGTAACTTGCCCAAAGTCAGTAATTTCAATCAAAGATAAAGAACATGTTTGTAAATTCCTGCCTCTCTGCCAGCCAAACCAAGCCCTGTCCACCTACTATGTGCCTTCTCGGGAAGGCAAAGGCTCTGCTTGAGGTCAGAACAGAATATGGCTTCCAGTGGGGTGCTAAGGTCAAGGGCAGGAGAGAGAGAGGTTGGGATTTGAGAGAAGGGCAAGGTCTGTTGGGGGTGCGGGGTCGGGGGGTTTAGCCCTCCGTAGCGAAGGGGTACGGTCTGCAGTGGGAAGATGACTCCTTGGGGTCCGTATCCTGTGGGCTGTGGGGGTTGAGGGAAGGCAGGTGGCTGAGGCTGGGACATGCTCAGGAGGCAATGGCCCCGGTTGGGTGGAGTTCCCACCGCTCAGGAGGGAACTGAAGTTGGCTCCCTGAAATGGGGTGGCTGGACCTTGGCCGGGCCCCCTCTTTTAGGAGGTGTCAAGGGCTAACAATTCTCCCCTCTCCTCCCACCCCCACTCATTTCTTTTCCTCCTCACATGCATCATCCGTTCCTCAGCCTGGGTCATGTCTACACTTCCCGGATGAAAGTCTACATTGTGAAATCCCGGGAAAACGTGTGTCTTGCAGAGACTGACACACTGTAGACTTTATAAAAGAAAGTTTGCACATTTTTATGAATACATAATTTTACGTCAACCAGATGGGAAGCTGAGGACAAACAAACAAACAAACAAAGGCAATTCCACATGCTCTGGAATCAGCCCGAGAAAGCTGGGGTGAGCGAACCCGGGTCCCTGAGTGACCTTACCAACCGCCCAGGGACTGCGACCGCTGAGTTCCCTGTCTTAAAGGGCCAGGGGCCTCCATGGCTCCCAACCAGAACGGGTGGGGGTCTAAAGGAACACGTCTTGGTGTCTCTTGAGGATGCGTATCTTCCTAGCTTATCAAAGCCCCCAGGGGGTTGGGCCTGGTGTGACGGCAGGGAGAGAGGAGACTGGAGGGGCCTGGGCAGCAGCTGGAAACATGGGGGGTCCAGTCGGCACTGGCCGGGAAGCTCTGCCCCTTCATGGGCTCATCCTGCTCTTGACCTGCAAGGCCTTGCCCAGGCCATCCCCCCTCTCCAGCAAGGACTATACTTTTACTTCCTGAGAAAGGTCCCTGAATCTTATTAAGCTTCTTAGAGAGCAGACACAACCTAGGATCTCACGCATCTGCCAGAAACTTCTCCTTAATGATGCATCAAAGCATCCAGCAGCCCCGCCCGGCGGCTCACTTGGCCGGAGAGTCGTCCTGTGCACCAAAAAGGGTTGCAGGTTCAATTCCCAGTCAGGGCACAGACTTAGGTTGTGGGTTTGATCCCCGGTTGAGGCACCTATGGGAGGCAACCGATCAATGCTTCTCTCTCACACTGATGTTTCTCTCTCTCTCCTTCTCCCTTCTTCTCTCTCTCAAATCAATGAAAACATATCCTTGGGTGAGGATTAAAAAAAGTCCACCTAATTGAATTTGAAAACTATGCCCTCTCATCCCCTTTGGAAAGGGCCAGGTGCGTTAGGACCTCTTCAGGCTGCACATTTGGCCACTGTGGGAGAAAATGCCCTTTCAGGTCTCGCAAGAAGGACTGGAAGAGGCCCCCCAGGGTGTGGAGGGAGCAGGGTTTGCCCACCCCGCCGCAGTGTGCAGCTCAGTCCCAGCAGAGGAGAAACTGAAACCGGCTGTCCTGGGCCAGGCAGGGTGCAGGGAGATGTCCTGGGCCAGGCAGGGTGCAGGGAGATGCCCCTGCGCACTGGCTCCCGGGAAGGTGGGCACTCACCGGCCAGGGATCCCGCAGCCAGGATGGTCAGTAGCGTCCTCATCGGGCCACTGGGCACACAACCCTCTTGGCCTCCCCTCCGGTCCAAGCGCCGGGCGAGGGAGGCTGGGAAGCTTTGCCGCCTTGGCAGCTGGCTCCACCCGGGCTCAGGGCTCAGGGCGGGGCCAGTGGGGAGGGCGGGACCTGAGCCGTGGGGCCGGGTACAAAGGTGCCTGGTGCGGGTGCTTCGGCATTCCAGGTCCTGGGTGGGAGTGGAGGGAGTTCCTTTCCTAGATGCAGAAAGTAGCCATAGTGACGGGCCAGCCTGTTTATCTGGTCTGGTGGCTGATTCATCCCAAGGCTCTTCAGCGGTTATCAGGGAGCTGGGAGCAGGAGAGGCAACGAGGATCCACACCATACGGCCTTATCAGAGAGCAATTTGGCACCGGGTAGCAAAAGCCTGGAGCTCGTGCATGCTGCCCCAGTAGTTCCATCCCCAGGGGTTTTCCCTGAGGAAAAGAACTGGACCAGGGAGCAGAAAACATATTCCAGAATGTTCCTTGTGGCAAAGGAAAAGCTGAGACTCCTTGGCTTTGCTCTGGCAGGAGGAGGTAGAGGCTGTCCGCTGCCCCCTGTGCCCCATGGAAAGCAGGTCCCCATGCTGGAGAGCCTTCCTCCTAGGCCCTAGGACCTAGGGGGCTGCTGGCACTTGAGCCTTTAAGGTCTGGGACCTGCTGGAGGTTGGGGAGGAAAGTACGAATCTCAAACTTCCGGGACTGCCTACTGGGCTAACGATGGGGGCAAAATTCATGAGTGGGCCTCTAGTTCGGGACAATGAAGATTCAAACCGCTCACCCAAACCATCATTCTCCCAGGAGCTGTATCCATGGGGATTAACGTGAAGTTCGTTGGGATGGGTGTTTAGGAAATAATTCTCTAAATAATTTAGGAAATATCTTCTCCTTCTCACTGGACCTCAGGGAACATTGAAGGGGCCTGGACTCTGGTTAGGGTGGACATGGCCATAGCTCTCCGGCCCTGGGGAGCGTTTGGCTGACCCGAGGGACCCGGCAGGCTGAGTGAGGCCAGTAGCAGGAGAGCTGGCTCCTAAGGGCCTGCCTTTCGGACGTACAGTGGGGCCTTGACTTACGAGTTTAATTCGTTCCGAGACCGAGCTCATTAAAGAGCTCGTTAACTCAAATTACTCTATCAAGTCAATGCAAAAAATCGGCCTAGAGACAGCTGGTATCTCAAAAAACTCGTTAGTCGGGACACTCGTAAGTCAAGGCCCCACTGTGGTAGGCTGTGATAGCCAGGGATCTGTAGTTAACTTTTCCTTTTCTGTGTTGTAATTGCTTTCTATCAGCCCTCAGTTTTCAGTAAAGTTTGTTTGACAGAACAGCCACATTTGAGCTGTGCTTTGGGAGAACTGAGGGTTGGCTTGTGCTAGTCATGTCCTGTAATTGTAGGAAACTACATTTCCCAGACTCCTTTGTCAACAGCTTCCTGGTAGGTTTGACCAATGGGACACGTGAAAGAGCTGGAGGAGAGAAGTCAGGGTCCTTCTTCCCCTCTTTCTTTGCTTTGAGTGGCATCCCAGCAATGGCTGTGTGTCCTCTGGAGCTGGGGCTCCCTCCAGCCAGGCAGCCACCAACGTCTTTCCGTCAGGTGGCCAGCGCCTGGTCATAACATCTGTCTCCTCCCTCTCCCCCAATTTTGCCCTTTAGCTCCAAGGGCGGAGCAATTTCCTCCTTGGTTCATCAGCTCTTCCATCATCTGGGTAACCAACTCCCTGGTTTTAAAGTCCCTGGGTTTGGAAGACTTGAGAGGTTTCTGTGCTCCTGAATGGACCATGATGGGTGCAGGGCCTCTGATGGCTTCAGGGACAAGGTGTGTGGGGAGATCATGGCCAGAGAAACAGGTTACAAAGGGAGGGGAGCAGTCGCCAGAGCCACCCTGGCTTCTTTGCAGAGAGGACAGATCTGTGGGGCATGAAACCTTCCTCGGGGACCCTCAGAAGCAGTGGAGGGAGGAACTTGATGGTAGAACCAGCCTTCCGGTCGTCTGAGGGACTTTGGTTATGTAGGAATGAATGGGAAGGGGGACACCTGAATTGTTAAAGAACTTGGGGATACACAGACTTCATTTCTTTTTTTAAAAATATATTTTTATTGATTTCTGAGAGGAAGGGAGAAGGAGAGATAGAAACACCAGTGATGAGAGAGAATCATTGATCGGCTGCTTCCTGCACGCCCCTCCCCCCGCCCCCACTGGGGATCAAGCCCGAAACCTGGGCATATGCCATTGACCAGAATCAAACTTGGGACCCTTCAGTCTGCAGGCTGACGCTCTATCTACTGAGCCAAAGCAGCTAGTGCCAACTTCATTTCTAATAGTAAAAACACAAAACCAGTCTCCATGTCCAACGACAGGGGTTTGGCTAAATGAATAATGGTCTGTCCACCCAATGCGAGATGAATGCAGCCTTCAAGGTAATGCGGGAGAAAAGTGTCCTGTGTCCTGGTAAACATTCACTACGTTTCGCCAAATGACAGGAAGTGCGGCATAGATTACATATAGTACATGCCTGGTTAAAGCACATACTTACACAGGTAGAGAGAAAAGTCTTGAAAGATCTAATATGAACATATCAATGGAGTTATCTCTGGGTGGTAGTAGAATTGCAGGTGATTTTTATTTCCTTTCCTGGGCTCATCTGCATTTTCTGAAGTTTTTCTAGGAAATATTTTGTATTAAGGAAGAGCAAGATCAATGAACAAAACAAACAGCCATTGAAGAAGAGCCTTTGTGAAGTGTACGATTGTCTGGTCACTGAGCTGTTCACAGAAACTAATACAAAATAACACTGAAGCCCTGGCCGGTTTGGCTCAGTGGATAGAGTGTTGGCCCGCAGACTGAAAGGTCCCCGGTTCGATTCTGATCAAGGGCACATGCCTGGGTTGCTGGCTTGATCCCCAGTAGGGGGAGTGGAAGAGGCAGCTAATCAATGATTCTCTTTCATCATTGATGTTTTCATCTCTCTCTCCTCTCCCTTCCTCTCTGAAATCAATGGAGATTATCAACACTAATAAAAGAGAAAAATGGTAATTGGCGTACGAGCTACCCTTTTCATTGGCTAATCAGGGCTATATGCAAATTAACTGCCAACTAAGATTGGCAGTTAACTGCCAACAAGATGGCAATTAATTTGCATATGTAGGCACAATGCAGGGAGGCAAAAGGGAAAGCAGGAAGAAGCCCCCTGCCACTGACAGTGATTGGAAACCCAGGGGGGAGCTAAGAGCTGGGGGGCAGGGCAAAGGCGGCCCTGGGGCCGCCTTTGCCCTGCCCCCCCACCATGATCGGAGAATCAGGTGCCTTTTCCGCCCTGGCCAGTGATACCAGGAAGTAGGGGTGGAGCCAGCGATGAGTAACTAGTAGATATTCACGCTATTACTTTTTATCAGTCGAAGCTAGCAGTCCCAGGAGCTAGGGGTCCCTTGCCTGGGCCTAAAGCGGAGCCCACGATCACGGGGCTGCTGCAGCTGCGGGTCCCTGCTGCCCTGGCCTGACGCCTCAGCCAGAGGCGTCCTGCAGGGGCAGGGGCGGAGCCCACGCGATCGCGGCACCCCCCGCTGCCATTGTAGGTCCCCGCTGCCCGGGCCGGACGCCTAGGCCAGAGGCGTCAGGCCTGGGCAAGGGGCCGATCCTGTGATTGGAGGGTGATGGGGGTCAATGCCTGAGGGCTCCCAGTGTGAGAGGGGGCAGGCTGGGCTGAGGGACACTCGCCCCCACACACACCCAGTGCACGAATTTCGTGCACCGGGCCCCTAGTGTGTATATATATATATATATATATATATATATATATATATATATATATGAATGTGAACTGTAATATAAAAAAAACACGTGCCTTTGCATGGGCTGCACCCCGCTCCTGGAATACCATTTCCTCTCCCTTAGCCAAACTCCCTCTCTTTCGAAGTCCCTGGGGATGGGTTCTCTTGCTGCAAGGTGCTGTGACAACTCCAGGCACCACACTGTCACTTTAAAAATCCTTCTAGAACTCTAATCCACCGCACCTTCAGCATTTCCCAATGTTATTCCTCAGTTGTGCTCCTGTTTAAGATTGGAAAGGAGAGACTCGGGTCAGGGCAAGGTGGGACAAGAGGACCATCTTCAAATACCAGAGGGGCTGTTGCAGGGAGAAGGGTCTCGTCCCCCTCTGGGTAACCACCTCTAAACAGGAAAACCAGGGGGACTGGGAGGGGACAAACGAAGAGGCACATTTCCTTGGATTTAAGGAAATAGCTCTTGCTCTGATGGTGTGGCTGACTTGAAGATGGGCTGCTCTTGGTTGCTGGGGGTATTCAGGGAGAGGCCGTGACACTGGGAGATGGTCCCTAGACCACTTTATTCTCTGGTCTCCAAAATGCAACGGTGCTTGTCTCCCCGGTGAGAGAGAAAATGTTCTGCGTGCGAAGAGCACCCCTTGTGTTTCTCTGTGTCCTCCACGTGGCTGCGCATACAGAACTTACAGCATCGACATGTGGAATTGGCCTTTATAGCGGCAGATGCACCTGCTGATTCTCTCTGGCTGGACTGCCGGGGAAATGCACCTGTTTTCTCTCGGACAAATTTCTCCAACACGCATTGCACGGTCTTGCCTCCGAGCCTTTGTACAAGCTGTACCCACTGCACAGAATAGCCTCTCCGCCTCCTGTTTTGCCACCTCATTCTTGTTCCTTCTTCAGAACTCTTCTCAGATTCGCTTCCTCCAGGAAGCCTGGCCTATGTGAGCCACTCCCCTGGGTGGGTTAGGAGCCCCAGCTCTGTGCTCCCATAGCCTCCATCCCTCCCTCATCCTAGTGTGTGTTGCACCATATTATCTCCCCCCCACCCCCCTCATTGGTTATGGGGACAAAGTATATAACTTGCTTTCCTTGACATCTCAGCACCCACCATGAGCTGGCACAGAGCAGGGACCTGGTCATGTCTGTTGGCTGGGTGAGTGAGCTGGGGTGAGCTGGCCAGCTTCCATCTTGGCTGTAGAAAAAGCACATCCTAAAACGACAGATGCTCAGGAATGTGACCTGCTTCCGTCCCTTCTTTCAACACCCAGGGACTCCAGAACCTGCTCTGCAGAAGCAAGAACATCACTAGCCCGTGGGTGTGCTTTGGGGGCAGGGGACAGCTCTGCTGTCTCTGTGGTCGCGGCCCAGCAGTGAGAGAGCTGAAGGCGGTCCCTGGTCGTTCACGGGTGGGAAGAGCAAGGAGCGAAGCTTTGGCAGCCCACCCCATAGCCTCTTTTTGGAGACAAGCCTGAGAACCGGACTCACTTTGGAGTCTCCGAGCCTGGGCTGGGTCATCAGGGACACTGGCCTGGTTGCTCCAGGTTGGGGTCCTAGGTCTTGTCCTTACCCTGCACCTGACTCCAGGAGACCTTGAATAGGTCTTGCCGCCTCTCTGGGCCTTTGTTTCTCTGTCTGAAAAGGCGGCTTGGCCTGGAAGTCCTCTAAGGGCCCTTGGAACTTGAACGGCCTCTGCTTCTATGTCACTTGGGATGAAAACCTCCCCTGACATCGCGGAGTTCCCTTCGTGGCTGTTGTCGACGACACAAACGCAAACTCACTCAGCAGTTACTGACTCTGCGTACAATTTCAGCTCTCTCAGGGAAAGAATTCTCGAAGCTTATTCCATGCTTATAAGACCATGCTTCCTAAAAACATTAAGAAGGTCCTGGTCTCACGCCAGGATTGGGGGAGCCGTTTCACGGGGCCCCTGCGAGCCAGGAAGTGGGCAGACAGACCCAGCTTTGAATCCTAGCTCTGCCACTCACTTGCCCACAGTGTGTAGGTCGCTTAACCTTTCACTCTCAGCTTTCTCATCCACAAAAGGGAAGTGATCGTCCGCTCAGGGCTGCTGGGAGGGTTAAACTAGCTGATGTGTCGGAGGACACTTCCTGAGTCTCCTGTTACAACACGAGGACGAGAACTAGGACCAAGAGAGGTCCCTTGAAAGCTTCGCAAAACCCCAGACTCCTGGCTGTGGGGATGGGGACAGCGGGAGGGGCCAGTGAGGGCAGTGATAAATGTTCCCTTAGAAGTTCCAGTCGGCATCAGTGTCTGAGGCCGAATTCCGGGACAGAGGAGTGCGGCACGGCCTCCAGTTTAGGCTGGAGGTTGGCTAAGGGTCATTCAGAGGAGGGGCAGCCCACGAAGCCTCAGAGATGGGCGTGGGGTGGGATTCTGAGCCCTGTTGGAACCCGGCTTCCAAGATGATCCATTTAGTGGCCTGAGGTTTGGGGAGGGGGGAACGCAGAGGAAAAAACCCCATGAGACACCCTGGAGGCGTTGACCTCGGAGGGGGCCTCCCACTACCAGCTGGCGGTTTTTCCCACCGCAACAGTGTACCCTGAGACATTCCTACCTGGGATCACCCCTTCTCCTCCAAACCCACTAGAGAGGTGGCGGGGGCGGGGGGGGGAGACTTGACAATTAATAGGGAGCCGTCACCTCTGTATCCTGTGTCATCACGTAACAAGAGGTGGGGCTCCCTGGGCTGGAATGGCTCCTGGTGCCAACCAGTATCTCTTGAGTAACTGACTCATGGAACTGACTCACCCATTTAAATATAGATGTAACTTCTGGCCTGTCTCCCCCCTCCCCCACCTTCTCTCATATTGTGCGCACAGCAATGAGCTCAGGGAAGAGGGAAGCAAGCAGCCAGTGGCCAAGTGCTAAATCAAACGGGAAACAGAGTTACATCAGGGGATTAGGTGCTGTCCCGCTCCTGCCCCCTCCCTCACCATTTTCCTCCCTGAGCAGCACTGATCCCCTCACCTGGCACCAGAAGCCGGGTTGAGGAAGAGCAGTCATCCACATGCAACAGGAATTTGAGATCTGGGATGGGATCATCTCATGCAAGATCCCTGGCCCTCTTATCATTCCAGTCAGTCATATAGCAATGTAAGTTAGCCATGGCCAGCTCCTTAGGGACTCCAATTCTTAGTCCCTTCCTTCCTTCCTCCCTCCCTCCCTTCCTTCCTTCCTACCCAAGCTTCCACCCCGGCCAGGTGCTGTGCCAGGAGCAAAACAGTCCCTCCCTAAAGGAGTTCTCAGGATGTGGCATCCATTATCCAAACCAGCTGCCCTGTGCAATCGGCAGCCCTTGCCCCCCTCGCTGACCAGCAGCTGACCACCAACGGGCCCAGAGAAGCTCAAAGGTGACCTGGCATCAGAGGGCAGGGGGGAGGCAGGTGGGGGTCACCTGAAGAGGAGTTCTGCCCTGTTTTCTGGAAAGGACCTACTGCGCGCGCATCCATTCAAGGGGGCAATGCCCCAACAAGACCACAAGCTGCAAAATGCACGTAATGTGAATTGGCAAGGGTGTTTGGTTGTCAGTCATAGAAGGTCCTGGGAGATGGCTTAACACTAGGAGGCAGGGAAGTCGATGAGGACGGACGGGGCTGCCACTGGGCCGCAGGAATGGATCAGAACCAGGGCTTATCATCTCATCTCGGCAGCTGGCGTGGCGGCCTCATTCTTGTGTCTTCTGCACACTGGATTTTCCCGTTTCTCGGAATGGAAAGTGGGGCAGCAGTAGGCTGGAGCCTGTTTCAGGGCCAGCCCAGCTTGGGTCTAGCGCCTGTAAAAGGTGACAACCTGTAAGACCATGCCGGGCAGTTACAGGTGGCCTGACAGAAGGCCACAGGCCGGGAGAACCTCATCAGCCATCTGCTGAGGCTGTTCTGTATCCTTCCATGGACCAGAGTTGCAAACGGGTGAGCTGTGAGGGTGTGGGCACAGCTCCGGCCTCACTGTAGCAGGTGATGTGGGTGTCCCACCCCCTCCCCCATGGCATTCACCTTGATGGATTCCAACTGCAAGTACCTGCAACTCTCGGGAGGGAGTCTGTAGATAAATTCCCCAGCTCCTGCCCCTGGTAGACAGACCTGCAGGGTGCACACTGAACTCCCAACGCCCCTCAGGGGGACTGGTCCCCAGTGCCCGGGGCAGGGACCTATTGGGTTATGCACCAGGACTGGCTGCCCTTCTTCGGTCTGGCTTCCCATCACCCCTAAGGATGCTTTCTGGGATGACAGCAGAGCTTTGTACCCCGAAATCTTGGTCTCTGGGTCAGCGGCTGGGGACCCAACCCACGACCCTTGTAGCCCAAACAACTAGATGAGGGGCCTTTGAGAAATAAGAACACACGTTTTTCTATTCAATTCTGCCTTTTTCTCCAAAAAATAGAGCTCTTTATTTAAAACAGGATACTAAAAAGCATTAAGACCTTATTTAAATATGATATAAACATAGAAAATTAGAAATAAATACAAAAATCTAAGAATAATATATAAGCTCAGTACAGGTGACCCTTGAACAACACAAGTTTGAACAGCACGGGTCCATTTACACAGATTTTTTTTTTCCAATAAATACAATTGTGAGTCCGCAAAACACAGGATTTGCTCTTGTATTATTATTTATTGCATTGCCCGGTAACCCTACGTTTGCCCACCCCTGTATACAATCGGCCCTCCCTATCCCTGGGTTTTGCACCCACAGATTCAACCAAAGCTGGACGGAAAACAGTATTTTTGATCCATGGTTGGGAATTCACGGGTGCGGAGGGCCAACTATACACATTGTTCTATTATCAGGGGTTAGAACATGTGTGGATTTTGGTATCCGTGTGTGTGTGGGGGGGGGGGGGGTGTCCTGGAACCAATCCCCCATGGATTCTGAGGTATGACTGAAGTTTTGGGGGATTCACTCCTTCAAGAGCCAAGGCTGGCATGCCAACCCATGAACCAGGAGGTCACAGTTGATTCCTGGTCAGGGCACATGCCAGGTTGCAGGCTCGATCCCCGGTAGGGGGCGTGCAGGAGGTATCCAATCAATGATTCTCTCTCATCATTGATGTTACTCTCTCCCTGCCTCTTCCTTCCTCTCTGAAATCAATAAAAATATATTTTTTAAAAAATGAATGTCATGGTCAATATATACTTTTAAAAGTCAACCGTGCTCTGAAGGATGGTGATGCTGCTTTCACCCAAGGCGTCGGCCTTCTTTGCCTGCTGCCCCTTGAGCGAGCCCTGGGCTGTGTATGGGAAAGGGCTTTGCAAACAGTGAAGTGCTGAGCACACCTGACAGGTTACTATATTGTTTATCATGCTCTTTCCTAATGTTTCCCACAGTTTTTAATGATTTAATGTCTAAAAGGAGCTGACATTTAGAATTACTAAAAAACTCAGCTTATCTCTGAAATTAAACTTTGAGGAAAAAAAAGCTTAAAAACCAAGGTTTAATAATGGAGATAAAGTAATTCCTACACCAGAGTGATCATAGCTCTTAGTTTTTTTTAAAAAAACACACACAAAACACTTCATGAAGTTTTCCTTCATGAAGTGGCTCCACTGGGTTGGAAAAACATCAGAATTGATCGGAGATTAAAAACGGTGGCGGAGGAAGTGGGCCAAACTGGAAATATAACTAAACTACAGAAAAACCAAGGAGAGAAAGTGGAGACCGCATAGAGTGACAGGAGGGGCGGAGAAGCGAGAGGGCTGGCCGGGCGCCCACAGACAGCAGCTGAAGTTCCGGGGGGATGTCTCAGCTGTGGGGGGCTCCCACTGAGAGCGCTGGGGTCTAAGCCCCAAGCTGGGCTCCCCAGCCCAGAGCACCTGAACTGAGAAAGGTGCCCACATAACACCTGGCTGTGAAAGGCGACTGGAAATGCAGGCACCCTCTTAAGACTCTGAGAATAACAATCAGACTGCAGACAGAGGAGGATGTCCGGAGGCTTTGAGTCTTTGCCTGATCTTCTTCGGGCCAGGGGCTAGGAAAAGCAGACCTTGGTGCACATCTCGGTCCTTTCCAAAGGCACCCAGCCCCAGCAGAGGGAGCCACAGGCTGTGGATTGCTGATAGCTCCAAACGGGACTCAGGGCCAGTCAGAAACAGCGTCTGACGTTGTCCTGCACTAGAGATTGGGAGTCATAGCAGATCCACCTAATACACAGACACAAACCCAAACAGGCAGCCAAAATGGGGAGACAAAAAATCAACCCCCAAATGAAAGAACAAGAGCATTCTCCAGAAGAGCTAAATGAAACGGAGGTAAGAAATGTATCAGATATAGAGTTTAGAATAATGATGGCAAAGATGCTCAACAGCACGAGAAAAGATATGGTAACGACGGGAAAAGACCAGTCGGAAATAAAGAATGACAGAGCGCTAATAAAGAACACACTGGAAGGAACACACAGCAGATTAGGGGAAGCTGGGGATCGGATCAGTGAATCAGAAAGAACATCAGCCTTAGTCTGGGCATTTGCCTGGGAACTGGCCCTGAGTCCAGCCTCGCCCAGCAACAGGGCTTCAGTTTATTCTCCCGCCTCTGTGCTCAGCACGGTGGACAAGCTTCCACCCCACAGAAATGCACGCACGTGTGCACGCGTGTGTGTATGTGGGCGAGTCCCAGCAGTGAAGGCCTCTTGCCAGCTTCGTGCCCCTTGGAAATCCTGGATGTGACCTCAGCACTTTGCCGACATGGCCAAGATAACAGGGGTTGGACCAGCTGGCCAGACACCAAAGATCTCACCCTTGGGGACAAACACAGTAAGTCAACATTTCAGCTTCTTCTAACAAAATCTTGTTCCCTCTGGGTGAATACTCAGCCATGCTCATCCATATACTGCTGGGTGTCAGTTAACAAAGTGAACACCCATCACTACCCCCAGTAACAACCTGTTTCCAGAAGGTTCTCCCTAACTAGAAGGAAAATGGGACTTGTTGTAACCACAATGGTCACCAAAGTGCTGTCCACAACAGGGATCACAGCCCACGAGGCCAACTCCCTGCCAGGTTGCTGCCCCACCCTAACAAATCAGACCCCCTGGAAGATGGAACACTTGGCTTTTTACTGGGCAGAGGGAGGTCCTCCTTGGCTGGCTTCTGGCTTCTGAGAACTCCATTCCCTGACCTGGCGGTGGAGACAGTGAAGGTGGAAGACATGAGGTAGATGAGAGGTTGGACAAGCTAAGAGGTGAAGGCTCCCAGGTGCTCTGAGTCCAAGGGTCGCAGGTGGGAGGTGCCCAGAGGTCTCAGAGCCTGGGCAGATGGAGAGTCCCCCATCCACCGAGAAGAGAGAGCGCCACCGTGTTGCACACCTCGCTTTCAGGACCCCCACACCCCAAGTGGGAGTCGTCGATGAGGAATCCAGGAGAAGGAGAGCGGCTTACTCAAGGTCACACAACCAGGAAGTGGCAGAACCGGGATTTGGACCCTGGTCTGCCTGACGGTAAGCCTAGAGCATTCTCCACAGCTGGAGCCTGGGATGTGAATGACGGCTGCCCTTTCCCTTCCCCTCCAACACCCTCTGCCAACTGGACTTTTCCTCTTGGGGGCCCGCCCCAGGGGGGACTCATGAGTCAGGAGGCCAAGCCTCGGGGAGGAAGGCGCCAGAGGAAGGCAGGAGGCTCTGACACAGCTGAGCCTCCGAATGTCCTCTCCCAAGCCCAGATGGCCCTGGTGGTGTCAGCCCTTGATGCCCCCTGACCTGGTCTCACCTGTTTCGTGTTGTCCAGGGACAGCGGGGTGACCTGACTTGAGCCCATCCTTTTCTCCAGTGCCCTTGTGGCTCAGCCCAGGGCAGGTGGGCCACAGGATGGGGTGGCTTCTTACTGCTCAGGCCGATTGACAGCCTCTAGCTGGGGTTCTGGAAGTGCTGCAAGAACAATGGCTGCCCCAAGACCATGCTCCCAGGCCTCAAGTCTCTGTGCCGTCTTGGGCCCCTGGGAAGCTCAGCAGCACTGGATTCGGCAGGAAGCTGGGGGACAGCTCACCTGGCCATGTAATGCCCCAGCGTCCTACTCCTGGCTCCGGTCCTCTGGAGGCTGTCGGCCCCCCAGCTCCCAGCACCACTGTCCTCAATTTCTGATTCCTCTCCATCCTCTTCCTCCTCCTCCTCCTCCTCCTCGTTCTCCTCCTCCTCCTCGGCATTGCTGTCCCAGGCGACGGTCAGTGTCCGAAGAGAAACTGGAGGCTCCCCGGGGACCAGATCCGGCCTCGGTGAGGAGGAGCCCCAGCTGGCCCAGGAGATGCTGTTTCTCTGGAGCTCTTCCAGGGAACCCAAGTCCTTGGAGAATTTGGGGCCTGGAAGAGGCTCCGGACACCGGCTCCTACCCAGCCCTCGGCCTGGCCCCTTCTTGGCCAAATAGCCAGAGGACCCAGCCTCCTCCAGGAGGGAGGAGCCACCAGTGCTGGCCCAGCTTCCGTCTGAAGAATCGCAAGCAGGACAGCCTTCGACCTGGACCCCTGCCTCCGAGTGCCCCAGGGTCTGGGGCTCCGGCTGCAGGAAACCGCGGGGCACAATGTAGGGCTGGACGGTGACACTGTCGTCTGCGTCGTCGTCCTCCTCCTCCTCATCGTCGTCCTCTGATCCGGCCTGAATGCTGGCTGGGGCCCTGACTCTAGGGGTCAGTCTGACCCTTCTGGTCAGTTCCTTTTGGGGACAGAGGGTCAAGTCCTCCAGGGACTCTGGGCCACTGGGCTGAAAGGTTGCCACGGGGTATCTGTGTCCAGAAAAGTCCTGATTTGGGGGAGGGGAGACAAGAGCAGAAGGTCAGGCTTTCCCGAAGCATGACTGCTCTAACCGGGATGGACCCTGAGACAAGGGTGCCCATGGATATCGTTTCTCTGGGAAGAGACCCCAGGAAAGGCCAACAGGGAGTGGGCATGATAGACACGGGTGGGATAACGATGGGTGTTACCAGGCAGGTGACATCTCAGGCAGCTGCAGCTTAACCCTGCTGGGACTCAGGCAGCCAGTGCAGTGCCATGAGGTGAGGGTGGGAGGGGTGGAGGCAGTGCCACCTCCCTGGCACTTGCAGCCTGCCACGTGCATGGGCTGAGTAGACACCAGAGGCGAGAGACAGCCCCCAGGATGCAGGTGCTAGCTGCTGGAAGGAACTTTAGAAATACTCCCTCCCTGCTCTGGCCGGCATTGCTCAGTGGTTAGAGCATTGGCTTGCACACCGGAGAGTCACAGGTGTGATTCCTGGTGAGGGCACCTACCTGGGTTGTAGGTTTGATCCCCACCCCTAGTCAGGGCACATGTGGGAGGCAACCAATTGATGTGTCTCTCTCACATCGATGTTTTTCTCTCTCTCTCCCTTCTCCCTCCCTTCCACTCTCTCTAAAAATTAATGGGAAAATATCCTTACTCCTCAGGTGAGGATTAAAAACTAGTCTCTCCCACATGGTAGGGACACTCAGAATTCATCCTCAAAGCTCCCACCAGCCCAGTGCCCACTGAGCCTCACGTATGGCCCAGCTTCCCGCATGAGTCAGACCCACCTGACCTCTGCAGGCTTCCCCTGCCTGCGTGGCCTCCACATGCGAAGGGAGTGAGCCAGCAGACAGTGAGGGGACTCCAGGGTCGGCCTGGGCCAGACTCACCTGGGGTAGACTGTGAACTAGGCGTTGGGACCCTTCTAAGTCTTGCCCTTTTGACACCTCTCCCCCCACCTTTTTTGGGCATCTCTCCTGAATCTCAAGGCTGGGGGTTCTGCTCTCGGCACCTGACAAATCCTGAGCAGAGATGCAACTACTTAACTCACAGGGACTGTAGACACTTCTCCCTCCCAGGTATTTGAATTTGGCGCCAAAGGAAATTTCTACTAATAGTAGAAATTTAGATACGAAGGAAGGATGTTCTGCAGTCTGGGCCACCTTGCTCATCCGTCTGAACTACCGCTAAGTCTAGCCCCACTCCCTTGCTCTTCAACAACCCTCCCCCTCAGGTGCACATCCCCGGATTTGCCGTACCAGAGCCTGTGGCATCTTTGCCCGCTGAAACCAGGGGTTCCCTCTGAAGCTCCTCCAGATCACACAGCCCGTGGCAATAACCAACAGCAGCGGCAGCAGAAGTGGTAGTAGCACCAGGAATGCCCAGTGGACTCCTAGGAAGAATAATCAGGATAAAGAAGCAACAACAGCTCCAGTTTACCGACTGCATCCGTCCTGGGGGCATCACTTACACACACACAATCCTATTTATTTATTTTTTCATACCTCATCCGAGTCTCAGTCCTCATAAGAATAAACCCATGCTCCTGACTGTGGAAACCAAGATTCAGAGAGGTTAGGGAAGCTGCCCAAAGACACACAGTGAGTGTGGTAGGGCCGGGGTTTTAATCGAGGTGAGCCTGTCTGACACATGCTCCTAACCACCACATTATGAAGATCCTGGCTCCGGGAAAGTCCTCGAGGCTGTACCACGCTGCACCCACCTGGGATCCCCAGGGAGAAGCAGGTGGGCTTGGAGAACTCGCTGTATTTAGGGTCCCCGCAGGTGTAGATGGTTCTGGCGCTGAGGCAGTGGTATCCACCGGCATCTGCCTGGAGGGGGATCTGGACTGGCTGGCCATGGGGAGTGGCTGGAAATCGGGTCTGTTTGGAGAAAGAAGCAGAGGTGAGCAGGCCTGTTGTGGGAACCGGCTCTGCACAGCCAGGATGGGGTGGGGTTGGCAGCTGGGATCTTGCAACTTCTTTTCCTGCAATCAAGTTCAAGTGTTCAAGAAGCACTTCCCAGAACTATCTGGCTTATTTTCTGCTGAGTTTCGAGGTAGAGATGGTCTGGGTTCAAAAGCACCCCTGCCATTCAGGGTCACTCCCTGTCCCCGACCCTCAGCCCCCTGCCCAGGGACTGCTGGCCTTCACTTTGAGGGGCATATCCCTCAGACTTCCTGCCCCAAGGGCATCCCAACTTATTTAGGGGGCATCATTCTGCCATCACAGACACAGAAAACTCTTGAGTGCCCATCCAATGCAGTAGCCACTGGCCACATGTGGCTCCTGAGCACCTGAAGTGTGGCCAGTCCAAACTGGGATGGACTCTGAGTATAAAATACACATCAGCTCTCCAAGACTAAAGGAAGAAGAATGTCAAATATCTCAATAACTTTTATATTAATTACATGTTGAAACAATAACATTCTATTGGATGAATTAAAGTATATAATGAAAATTAAATTCACCTGTTTCTTTTTATTTAATTTAACAAGGAACATTTAAAATTACACATTAGGCTTGCATTACATTTCTTTTAAAAAATATATTTTTATTGATTTTTGAGATAGGGGAGAGGGAGAGAAACATCAATGCGAGAGTGGAACATCTATGGGCTGCCTCCTGCACACCCTCTACCAGGGATAGAGCCCATAATCCAGACATGTGGCCCGACAGGAATTGACTGGCGACCTTTTGGTGCATGGGATGATGCCCAACCACCTGAGCCACACCGGCCAGGGCTGCATTACATTTCTATTGGAGAGTACCGGTCTAGGCCAGTGGTCGGCAAGCTCATTAGTCAACAGAGCCAAATATCAACAGGACAACGATTGACATTTCTGTTGAGAGCCAAATGTTTAAACTGAAACTATATAGGTAGGTACATTGTTATTAACTTAATGAGGGTACTCTTAAGCTGGCCTTTGCTAAAAACGTCCTCAATCTGATTGAGGTACGTTCGCTGAGGTCGACCCCTCCCAACTCTCCCATCCACACTCGTCTCGTATACTTGTTTCGTCTGTCTCCTTTCCGAAAACCGACTTCTGCGCAGGGGCCATGAAGTTTCAATCGCACTGTACGTGCGCGCCCGCACATGGTATTTTGTGGAAGAGCCACACTCAAGGGGCCAAAGAGCCGCATGTGGCTCGCGAGCCGCGGTTTGCCGGCCACTGGTCCAGGGTATTTGTAAGGTTCTTGACGGCATGGACCACATCAGGTGGTGTACATCCTGGGAACCAGAGGAGCCAGGAGAGTGACTGCTGGTTCAGTGAAAGAAAAACTGAGTAAGGACGGGGTCAGTCAGCTATACAGCCTGTGGGCAGACCTGGCTGCCAGCTTTTTAAAAAGTGACACTGGAAATCACCTAAGCCTGTGCATTTACATATTGTCTCTGGTTCCTTTTGTGTTACAGATGCAGAGCCAAGTAGCGGTGACAGACTGGAGCAGCGGTCGCCAACTGGTGGTCCGTGAGGTCCGAAAGGTTGACGACCGCTGGGCTACAGGGTCTGCAAAGCCACAAATGTTTACATCTGGCCCTTTACAAAAAAAGTTTGCCAACCCTGCCATAAATAAATACAGACAGACAGACACACGTGCACCCACAGAAAACAAGTCTGAAACTGGATAGATACCAAAGACTTATTTGTGGTCATCTCTGATACTTTCGGTTTTCCCTGTAGAGCTCATGTGTATTTTCTGACTTTTCTATAATGAATCCAGTGGCTGGGCAAGCAGGCCTCCTGTAGCTCACCATAGTTCAATCAGATTTTATTATAAAAAAAAAACAAAAAAAACCCAAAAAAAACCCCAACAGGTTTCATAATTAAAAAAATATATTAGTTAGAAAATGCCTGTGCTGTTAGCACCTATAAGGCACAGGGACAGGATGCCCTGTACTTGGCCTCTTAGGTGGAGAAGGGCAGGGATATGCCAAGAGTGAAGGGTATGTGGGAAGGCTTCCTGGAGGAGGCGTGCAGGTAGGAGGCTGGGAGGGTGAGGAGCACCGAGGTTTGGTAGGGCTGTGGAGGAAGGGGGCACAAGTAGGGGGCAGGAAAGGGGCACCTACCTTGTTCCCAGTCCCCTCCTTCCAGAAATCCACCTCATACTTCAGATCTGACAGAGGCATGCAGGGGGGCAGCTGGTAGGTAGCATTGACCTTCAGGACCTCCTCTGTCTGAGTGACTTCCAGGACGGGTGGGGCTGGCTCCACTGCAGAAACAGAACAGGACTTGTCAGGACCCTCTGGGGCCACGGTGCGCCCATTGCCCCGCCTCCAGGTGCGCCTGCTCCTCGCCCAGCCCAGAGAGCTGTCCTGGAAAGGGGAACCGGGAATCAGGAGCCTCCCGGCCATTTTATTTAAGCCCTGGAGGGGATATCACTAGTCCCATTTTAAAGAAGGGAAAACTGAGGCTTAGAGAGGTGAAATGACCAGGCCAAGCTCACAGTGAACCTGCCTTTATTCATGTTGTCCCTTGTACCCTCACATACCACTGGCCTGCCAGAATCCTGCCCTTATGTATCAGTTTTCTATGGCTGCTCTAACACAGCACCACACACTTAGTGGTTTAAAACAACCCACATCCATTATCTCACAGTGCTGCAGGTCAGAGTCTAGGGCAGTGATGGCGAACCTATGACACGCGTGTCAGAGGTGACACGTGAACTCACTTTTTTGGTTGATTTTTCTTTGTTAAATGGCATTTAAATATATAAAATAAATATCAAAAATATAAGTCTTTGTTTTACTATGGTTGCAAATATCAAAAAATTTCTATATGTGACACGGCACCAGAGTTAAGTTAGGGTTTTTCTTTTTCTTCTTTTTAAAAATATTTTTATTGATTTTTTACAGAGAGGAAGGGAGAGGGATCGAGAGCTAGAAACATCGATGAGAGAGAAACATCGATCAGCTGCCTCCTGCACACCTCCCACTGGGGATGTGCCCGCAACCAAGGCACATGCCCTTGACCGGAATCGAACCCGGGACCCTTCAGTCCACAGGCCGACGCTCCATCCACTGAGCCAAACTGGCCAGGGCAAGTTAGGGTTTTTCAAAATGCTGACACACAGAGCTCAAAAGGTTCGCCATCACTGGTCTAGGGTATAGTGACTATGTACTATGCTTGGGCAAGGAGCTGAGGGGAACAGGGAGATGAGGCCTCCATGGGTCCTGCCCTGCAGTAACTGAAAGGAATTAGGGGGAAATGAAATATGAAAACTACCAAAACTGAAGAGAGAAAGTGACCAGGGCCACAGTGGAGGGCAGAACAAGGCAGGAAGGGCCTTTCGGGCTTAGGGTGTGCTGAAGGAAAATCAGGAGTGCTTCAGGGAGGAGGAAGCAAAAAAGTAACTAAAAAAAAACGGCCATCTCCTCTCTGAATCGTTCCCTCCATCTCTATCTATCCAGCCATTCAGTGGTTCATCCGTCGTTCTTCTAGCACAGTGGTTCTCAACCTTGGCTGCCCATTAGAACCACCTGGGAATCTTTTTAAAATCCTGATTTCTGGGCCTCATCCTCCGGAAATTCTGTTTCTTTGTTATGGGGTGGGGCCACAACATCAGTAACAAAGAAACAGAATTTCCGGAGGAGGAGGCCCGGAAATCAGGATTTTAAAAAGATTCCCGGGTGGTTCTAACGTGCAGCCGAGGTTGGGAACCCCTGTTCTAGCAGAACAGCCCCTGTTCCTGCCTCCCCATCTTTCCTTCCCAGACAACATTCTTCCTTCCCATCCACCCTTTCTAGCCAATCAGCCTACTTTTCCACTCACCCATCCATCCTTCTTTCCTTCCCAGATATCTTTCCTTCTTGATTTTTCTTCCTTCATTTGTTTGTTTACTTCTCCTCCCCCTCCCCTTCCTTCCAGCCCTCCCTACGCAGCCAGCCTTGATTCTGTGCTAACCACTGACTCACCCATCTGCCTTTCCTTCTTGTCCTCCCTCTCTCCAAACCCACTTGCTTCCTTCTAGTATAATAAATGCCTGTATGGTTCATGATCAAGGCTGTGCTCCATAGAAGATCATAAATATCATAGTAGGAGGTACCGGCTGAACTGTGGCGTTGTGGTACTCCCCTAACTCCCTGCCATGAAATCAGGCTGCTTGGACCCGGGCCGTGGCCAGGGCGCTGCCCGACAGGGGAAGTGGGAGACAGACGGTTGCACAGCAGTGCCACTGAGCCAAGTTCTTGGCCAGAGAACCTTCCACTCAGTCCCTTACCCACAGACCTACCTTCAAAAAGGTACTCCAGGTACTTGGACTCCACCCAGGGGGACTTGGCGTTGGGAGAGACCGCCCGCACACGGCCCTTGAACTTGTTGAACAGGTCCTGCTTCTCCAGGCACATCAGAGAACACGTGAGCTCCTTGGTTCTTGCGCACTTTCCCACTTTTCGCCACCGTTCAGGGGCTGCTAGAAAGCTGAGGGAAGAAACAGACAGAGGAGCATTGGGCCATGGACTCAACTTCCTGGGACCCGGGGACTTACAGAACAAGTGATGACTCATCTTTCACCCGTGCATCCACCCATCTGTCCTCCGTCCGTCCATCTCTCCAGCTCAGGCTCTGGAGAGACACATGTGGGTGGGAACTGTGGCTCCGGCCCTCACCAGCTTTGGGACCCTGTGCAGGTAACAGCCCTGAGCCCAGGCTCCTCCCGTCGTGTGTTATGGTGGCTGCTATTGCTATTGCTATTCCACACACATGTTTATTCGTGCAGGCACGTGTGGACCGACCATCTGCTGTGTGGATGTCAGAGGGGGACACGCAGGCCCACGACTCCAACCTCCTGAGAACGCTGAGGTCCACAGAAGGGACCTGGGCTCTGGGCATTCTTCCTGGGGAACGAGCAAGGCATGACAGACAAGGCCCTGAACAAAATAATTATGGAAGTTGGTCTAATGAACATGTATAGAACAAACTGAGCAAACTGCTTAAGCCACACTGTTGAAGCCCTAACCCCCAACCTGTATAGTAGTCCCCCCTTATCTGAGGGGGCATATGTTCCAAGACCCCCAGTAGATGCCTGAAACTGCTGATAGTATCAAACCCTATATATGTCTTTTTTCCTATACATACATATCTTTGATAAAGTTTAATTTACAAATTAGGAACAGTAAGAGAGTAACAATAACTAATAATAAAGTAAGACAACTCTAACAATACATGATAATAAAAGTTATGTGAATGTGGTCTCTCCAGCTCTGATAACCAAACTGATCATTGTGACGGTCACTAAGTGATTGACAGGTGGGTAGCGCAGACAGCATGGATATGCTGGATCAGGGGTGATTCATGTCCCGGAATGGAGTGGGATGGTGCCAGATTTCATCACGCTCCTCAGAATGGCATGCCATTGAACACTTGGGAATTGTTCATTTTTGGAATTTTCCATTAAATATTTTTGAACCTTGGTTGACTTCGGGTAACTGAAACCACCAGAAAGCAAAACCATGAATAAGGTAAGGCTACTGTATTTGGAAACAGGCCCTTTACAGATGGTATTAATGTTAAATTGTGTCATAAGGTTGGGGTCCTAAATCAGGAAGACTGGTATTCTTAAAAGAAGAGGGAGGGACCTCAGGGAAAAGGCCAGGGGGGAGGTGGCCATCTGCAAGCCGAGGAGAGAGGCCTCAGAAAGCAGACACACCAGCATCTGGATCTTGGACTGCCAGCCTCCGGAACTGTGAGACACGAATTCCCGTTGTGTAAGCCTCGCCCCCACCCCAGTTTATGATATTTTGTTCTGGCAGCCCCAGCAAACCAAGTTAAACGCACTCAGATTTTGGTACCATAGTGGGGTGCTAACGTAACAAACAGTGAAAAATGTGGAAGTGGTTTTGCTACTGGGTCATGGGTAGAGGCTGGAAGAGTTTTGAGGTGCACGTTGGAAAAAGTCGAGACTGCCTTGAAAAGACTGTTGGTAGGAATGTGGGTGTTCCAGGTGATTCTGGGGAGATCTCAGGTGGGAAGGAGGAACGTCTTATTGGAAACTGAAGGGAAGGTGATCCTTGGTATAAAGAGGCAAAGAATTGCAAAACCACAGAACTGTCATCCACCTATGAAAATTACTAAACATTCCATGTCAGTATTCAGTCTGGGTTCAGATTTCCCCACTGTCCCTTACATGTCTTTTTATAAATAACTAGTTTGGATCAAAAGCCTGTAGAAATCCCCATGTAGGAAAAAAAAAAAAAAAAAAAAAGAGGAGAGGCAAAGACCATGGTTGAATCTCGTTCTAGTGTTTTTCGGAAAGTAGAAGTTAAAAGTGATGAACTTGGGTATTTAGCTGAGGAGATTTCAATGTAAAGTGTTAGAGATGTAATCTGGTTTCTCCTTTCTGCTTAGAGTAAAATGAGGAGAGAGAGGAGCAATAAATAGAAGAAACTGTTAAAAATTGAAGATTTGAAAAATTCTCAGCGCATGCAGGTTGCAGGAAGCGAGAAAGCACATTCTGGAGAGAATACAAGAGTGGGGCTGAAAACCTTCTGATAAAGAGGGCTTGGTTGTGACTGATTTCAGGCTTTAGGTTAGGAATGGTGCAAACGAGCCTGGAACATCTTGTCATAACAATAAAGTCAACTGGGTCAAGTTCAAAGGACTCAGGAGCCAACCTGAAGAGCCGTTCGCTGGCCAAAGATGGGACAATTCAAGCTTCACTGAGGAGAATAAGTTGCAACAGATTGAAACCATCGGACACCTTCAAATACTTGAGTTCATAATAATAATAAAAAGATAAGTGAATCAACCACCATTTGGGAGGTGACAGAGAACCAAATCATTATCTTGAAAACTGGCAAATAAAGGGGGGAAAAGAATCAAGCATGGATCCTGTCTTGCCGATTTGAAAAGTACCTCTGAAGATCAAATACTATAAAGAAAGCATCTCTTTATAAAATAATTCCCACTACAAAATAAGAAATAGTACCATTAGAATAGTACCGTTTTGCACTTCTCGCAGGTGTTTAAACAGTGTAACGAGAAGGACACTATTGTAAAGGTCCAGAGGGTGGCCTTGGAGCTCTTCAATCCATGTATCCCGCCCCACGGTTTCCAGCCGTGCGACCCTGAGCAAAAGGCACGCGTGGTGCCTGTCTCCTCACTGCCTCCTTCCTCAAAGGACCGTGCGAGATTAAATACGGTTAATGCATTGCCTCAGGGCGGACCTAACAGCACACACACACGGTACATGTGAGGTGCTCTCTGCCTCCCGACACAGTTCTTTCTTTCGAAAGCTCTCTCGCAGCCTGTCCTCCAAGCCAGGCCCCCATCACTCCCATCTGGGTGCTATGGGTAGAGGAATGGTGACGGAATAGGAAGAGCACAAACTCTGGGGGCAGACAGGACTGGCATTTTCTTCTGGCTCCATCGCCAGCTTCCTCGGGCAAATCATGGCAGCTCTCCGAGCTGTTTCCTCACCTCACCAGCGCCTGCCTGGTGATACTGGGAGGAAGAAGCGAAATACTCATGCGAGGCTCAGCCGGCAGGCGGAAGGGGTCCTGAGTCCAGAGCAGCTTGCTCCCCTTCCTGGGTCCTCCGCCTCCTCACCGATTCTAGATCCATCCTCCTGAGCGTGTGCTTTTATCAGCTTACTCTCCCACTAGAGGCCCTGCCATGATTCCCGTCTGTGTGCAGAGATGGTGAAGCCGTTGGCATTTTCAGGTACCTCTGGGTGGGTAGTGGCTGCCTGGCCTGCCAGGCTGGGAAGGACGCTGGCGAGGAGGCTCCGTGGGGAAAAGGGTGATCATCTACTGATGCCCAGCACGGGCTCTGCAGGAGACCCACTTGCCCTCCCCCACCTGCCCGAACAACCCCAAGCCCTGAATCCGGGCCCCCACCAATTCCATCGCTGGCCCTCAACGCTCCACCCAAGCCCTGCTCCGACTTTTCTCAAAGATCCACCCTCACCCCTGGCAGGCCTATCACCTGTGCACGGCTCTCCACTCAGCACCATTCCCACCTCCAGACCTTTATCAAGTGCCCTCTCCAAGCACCTGCCACGTGCCATCTCCCCAGGGACCCAGAGAGCTGGCAAATGCTGCCCACGCGGAAAGCAGCTTTCCCAAGAGGCCCCTCCCACCCCTGCCACCTCCTCAGCCTCCCAGCCACAGCCTGGAGGCTCCCCGTTACCTCTGATAGGCCACACGATAGGTCACGTTCTGGGGGTTGCCGGGCCCGGGGAGCCAGGTGAGGTACGCACCGAAGTTCCGGGAGAGCAGCGTCACGTTCTGGGGCGGGGCCAGGCGGGGCCTCCCTGTGGGGGAGAAAGAGGCCATGAAGCCTGGAGCTCCTGGCTCATCTTGACGTGGGCCTTTCGGAGCTGAAGGGTGGCGTGGCAGGCAGTTTGAGGAACCGGGAGCCTCTGGGTGGCTGAAGCGCGGGGGACGTGGTGGAGGCTGGGGACCAGGATCCCTGTGACAGTCACACCAGAATGGCTGTATTGCAGCCTCGTGCCCTCCCCAGGCCTAGCAGCCCACCTGCCCCTCAGAGGAAGCACCTGCCCACTCTGACACCTGATGGCTCCAGCAGACCACAGAGCAGGACCATCTGGGTCTCCTGGACGACAGGAGGGAACAGCCCCAGGGTCTCAATGAGCAGGGGCTCTGTCTGGTTCTCAGCCACGTCCCCAGAGCCCGCCTGCAATGGTCCCTGCACATAGTAGATGCACAATAAATATCTGAATAAATCCTATCTAATAAAAGGCAAATATGCAAATTATACCCTCGGGAGTTCGACTAACCAGGAGTTTGACGGCTTGCTTTGACGTGTGCTGACCACCAGGGGGCAGCGCAGATTGAATGAAGGCCCCGGCCAGCAGATGGCAGCTAGGGGAAGCAAGGCCCAGGCCGGCCCTATCAATGCACAAATTTCGTGCCCCAGGGCCTCTAGTACTGTGATAACTTGGATTATTCTGAAGACCTTCTACCTGGTCTCCCTGCTTCCAACCTTGTCTCCACACAACAGCAGAAGTTCAGATGAAAGTCAGATCATGTCACTCTCTGAACCACTCCTCTGCCCCTTGCTTCCTCTTCTCCAGCCACACTGGCCTTTTTGCTGTTCCTGAGGAATGCCAGGCATGCTCTGGGAACAGCCATGAACAGCAAGCATTACTGTCTCGGTGACACTTCCCCTCCTTCCCACTGATAACCCTCTTCTGACACATGCACCTGATTACACAACTGCCCAGTTCCGTGCCCTTCCCTTGCCTGCAGAATAAAGTCCACAGTCCTTATCATAGTACATGGGGCCCTGCCCAGCTTGGCCTGGTCTGGCCATCTAGCCGACCTCTTCCCCACAGGTTTTAGGCTGCGCCAATCCTCCTTCTTGACCTTCTTGAACCACTGAATTCTTGGGGATGCCTCTGAACCCAGGTATCTTTGACTGCCAGGTATTCAGCATCTAATCTTTTATTTATCTATTTTTGTTAATTCTCACCTGAGGATATTTTTTTCTATTGATTTTTAGAGAGAGTGGAAGGGAAGGAGGGAGAGACAGACAGGCAGACAGAGATAGAGAGAGAGAGACAGACACACACAGAGAGACACATTGATTGGTTGCCACCTACATGTGGCCCAACCAGGGCTGGGGATGGAACCTACAACACAGGTATGGGCCCTTGACCAGGAATCAAACCTGCAATCCTTTGGGGTGTGGGCCAACACTGTAACCACTGAGAACACTGGCCAGGGCCATCATCTAACCTTTTAAAGACTCAATTCAAATGTCACTTCCTCCAGGGAGCCTTCCTGGACATTTCTAAGAAGTGGTGATGCTAGCAGCTAATGTGTGTTGTGTCCTAACTATGTGCCAGGCACTATGTTAACTACATTGCCTTCATTTCCTCTTTCAAACTTCCCCACTCCCCTAGGCATTTGGTACTAATCGTGATCATCACATTATGGATGAGGAAACTGAGGCCCCCTCATCTAATGAACTGTAGAGTCAGAATTCAAATCGAGGCCTAGCCAACCACACAGTCTGAGCTCTTCACCACACAGCCTCCTCATGGGGCCTATTCAGCTTTATTCTTCCAACATCAATGGGCCATTATTGATCAACAATATCTATTGACGACTGTGTGCCAGAAGTTTCAAAGAAGAATACAACTCCATCCCTGCCCTTCAGGCACTCTGGTCCCATGGAGAATTCAGTGCCCTGAAGTGCCACCTGGGCCAGGACAGAAATCCATACAGATTACAGAACAGGTTACAGAACAGCATTAGGGAGAGTCAGGCCAGTTCTACTGATGGCTCAGCTGGGCTCCCTACCCCTGGCCTTTTAGGCCCCAATATGGGTGCCAGTGTCCTCAAGTCGGAAATGGATCACTGGGATGCTGGTGCTGCCACTGCTCCCAGCTCCTGGATTTTCTAGCAGACGACTGGCAGGAGGCCAGCGTCTGAGCTTGGCCACAGTGGAGAAATAGCAGCTAGAGCAACTACCCTTTTTTGAGCTTTCAACAGCTGCCAGACACAGGTTTGGCATTTTATACACAAACCTCAATCAATCCTGAGGACAAACCACCCGATGGGGTAGGTGTCATTTCCCTTTCGTGGAGGGGCACTAGGCTGGGAGACAGATGGTGAATCATTTGCTTGAGGATACACAGCTAGTTCATTGGGGAGCCAGGATTTGAACCTGGATCTAGCTCAGTGGTTCTCA
Organism: Myotis daubentonii; assembly: GCF_963259705.1. Lineage (NCBI taxonomy): Eukaryota > Metazoa > Chordata > Mammalia > Chiroptera > Vespertilionidae > Myotis > Myotis daubentonii. The sequence continues at coordinate 205,244,814 of NC_081842.1, read as the reverse complement.
ACCTTCCTAATGCCACGACCCTTTAATACAGTTCCTCATGTTGTGGTAACCCCCCAATTTCATTGTTACAAATTGAACATAATTAAAGCATAGTGATTAATCACAAAACAATATGTAATTATATATGTGTTTTCCGATGGTCTTAGGCGACCCCTGTGAAAGGGTCGTTCGACCCCCAAAGGGGGTGCGACCCACAGGTTGAGAACCGCTGATCTAGCTGAACTTCACCCTGACTCATCACACCAGTTTGTGTTGCATAAATTAAAAATCCCTCGGGAGCCCAGCCGGTGTGGCCCAGTGGTTGAGCATCAACCTATGAACCAGGAGGTCATGGTTTGATTCCTAGTTAGGGTACATGCCTGGGTTTCAGGCGTGATCCACAGTAGGGGGCATGCAGGAGGCAGCCAATCAATGATTCTCTCTCATCATTGATGTTTTTATCTCTCTCCCTTCTTCTCTGAAATCAATAAAAATATATTTTAGCCCTAGTCGGTTTGGCTCAGTGGATAGAGTGTTGGCCTGCGGACTGAAGGGTCCAAGGTTTGATTCCGGTGAATGGCACATGCCCAGGTTGTGGGCTTGATCCCCAGTAGGGGGTGTGCAGGAGGCAGCCAATCAATGATTCTCTCTTATCATTGATGTTTCTCTCCCTCTCCCTTCCTCTGAAATCAATGAAGAAATATAATTAGAAAAAATATATATATTTTTTTAAATAAAATGAATAAAACTCTCTCGGGGAAAGTTCAGTTAGGTCTAGACAAGAAAGGTACTGAGTTTGACAGTGAAACTGGGAGACAGAGGACCCCTCCTCCCCTCCCTCCCACTGTCCCTCATCAGCTGCAAAGACACTCACTGCTGGAGGCACCAGGGGCTGGGGCATACCTGCGCTGACCTCAGTAGGTAGACAGCCCTGGGTCAACCACCCAACCCACAGACAGAGCCGACCATGATGGCTGCAGCCTGTCTTCCCTGTTCTGCGTCTCACCTCTGCCCTCCTTCCTTCTTGGGCAATCCCCTTAATTGCTCTGAGCCTCAGTTTTCTACAACGGAAAAGGGAGAAAATAATATCTACGTAATGGGCTGGCTGGGCTGTACAGCTTAAATAGGATAATGTGGTGCCCAGCACAAAGAACCTGCTCAATGAAAGTTGTCTCTAAATATAATTATTAGATTATGTCCAAGGGCCCGTCCAGGTCTTAAATTGTGAGTCTAATTCTAGGAAGACATTCTGGGGACAATTTCAGGACCACCTCCCTGGACTGGTTGGGACTTGGTGGTTTGGTGCTATCCCCAGGTATTTTGTCCCCGGCCACCTTGTTTACCCTCCATGGGGCTCAGCAAGAAGGCGCCCTGACAGATCACCTCGGGGCACCGGCTCACGGGGCTCCTGTCCCTCAGTCCGGGGTGGAGCACCCGACACCCCGCTGGAGAGGACTGCGGGGCGGGCAGGCGCTGGTCCGACTTCCCCACTAGGAGGCTCAAGCGCGGAATTGGCGCAGAGGGCAGGACTCCGGGGAGAAATTAACATGCACTTTATGAGCAAATGCAGCGGCTTACCGCTGTCGCTTTCCCTGCTCCCCTGCAGCCGCCCTGGCCGTTCGGAAACGGGTGGTTTTCTCCTGGGAAGGAACGTCAAAGGCTCTGATGAGCGGGCAAGGCGAACAGCGCTCCGCGGGCTCGGGCGGCCGCCGGAAGGCTCGGTCCACGCCCCTCCCTGCTCGGAGCTCGGGTCCGAGGGTGGACGCGCTCGCCCAGGGCGCCCCGCGGCCCCGCACCCTCCCGCACCCTCCCGCGCCCCTACCTTCAGCGGACGGCAGCAGGTACAGGAGCAGGAGGGCCCAGGGCCCGGCCCGGGTCATGTCGGCCCTTCTCCGGCCGCCCCGGAGGGGCCAGGTCCCGCCTCCTGGTTCACCGGCGGGCAGGTGACGCGCCTGCCAGCCAATGGGAGGCCGAGCCCAGGGACCGCCCCTTGTGGGCCGGGACGCGGCGGGGGCTTCCCCCGGGGGCGCCCGGTCGGAGACCGAGACTCGCGCTGCCGGCTCCGGGCTCCCGGCTCCCCGGCGCCTGCACTTGGCTTGTTTGGCCCGAGCCCGGGGTGCGGGTGCGGTGCGGCTCGGGGGACCGTAAATCGGTGTATGCGGGGAGGAAAAATGTTTATTATTAATAATCAACGTTAGGAATTCCAAGACGGGATTTTTAACGGGACCAAGGAGAGTTCAGGGCCAGTGTAACAACTAGCCTCGCCTCGGACACCCTTGCAGGATCTGAGCGTGTTTTATGTGCCGATACTGAGCCAAGCACTAAAACACATTATCTGCTTTAATCTCCCGACTTTCCTGCGAATCCAGGGTTGGTCCCGTTGCTTTGTGTTCCTCACGTCGGGGTGGCAACCTGGAACCAGTCCCTCCGCAGACGGTACAGTCATTAGAAAGGTTGCTGAACAGACCCAGGGATGTGTAAATGCATTCCCTCGGGAGCAAGAACTGTTAAGGGCAGAAACATAATCTTGGGAACTAGCTATTAGTTATAAGAAACAAATATTAATCATGCTCTGTTAACCATGATTGTTTTGTTCTGATTAAAGAAAGCACCTTCTAACCGGGCTGGGAGTTCCGAGAATGTCTATCATTATGGAGAGATTTACGACCTCTTGGCTGAAACAGTTGAGTCCTGGAGGCGTCTGCTCTTTACAGGCCCCAGCCCCTATTGCCCGTAATCTGGTCCCCCGGCGCCCAGAGGCACCCACCCTCTGTGACCCCTCCCCCCAGCCTACATGACTTGTAACCTGTAATGATTATACTGTGCCTACTTCCCCATGCCTGTCATTCCTACTTTCCCACGTATTCTTTGTCCTACTGCAACAGGAATTTCAGGGGTAAAATAGGACAGGTTTAGGAAATTTTATAAATTTTGGAAATTTGGGGGACCATGGAGGAAGCACAGGGCTGCAGAGCAGCAAAAGGTATATTTCCATAGAACAGGAGAAGCTGAAAAGCTGCAGCAGGTACATTTCCAGAGAATGAGGGAGCTGGGAACAGCAAAAGGTCTCTATTTACAGAATAAAGAGAAGGAAGCCCTTCATCCAGATGGAGAAGAAGAAAGCCCAGAGGGAATAAGAAAACAATAAGGAAGGCAGGGGGGGGGGGGACCTCACACGTCCCCTATGAGGTTGACCTTTGAGCCCAGGAGTTACTATAGTAACCAGTGTAAGGGAGTAGTGACTAGTCAGAGGGGATATCAAGGCACCAGGATTTGCAGCCTTTATGAGCCATAGGGAAAAGGCACTCAGTGGGACCCTTTCCCCCTCCCCACGTGGGAGTCAGTATTGTTCTTCAATAAATCTCCACCTTTGCTATACCACTTTCTGTCCGTGGATTCATTCTCCGATTCCGGCGGACAAAGAATCCGGGTTCCACTCCAAAAATTCCGTTTCACTATGAGAAGGCTTAAAAGGCTAATTCCAATGTAACCCTGATGTTTGGGGGGCTACAATCTGAGTCTGTGCAGTAGCCTCATGTACATGCTTGACCTATAACGAAGCCACTGCCCCTTTCCTCCACAATCTAGTCTTGCAAGACCTGTTACCTAAATGCTCACTTTTTACAGAGGCCATAAACCATGAACCGCCAGAGGGGCCTATCAGTGCTGGCGCCAGGACAGGCCCTTGGATATGATCTCAAGACCCCCATGCCAACCCACGGGGCTTTGAAAGGTCCGGAAATCCCCATCCACATTCGGGGGACAAAGAAACCCAAAGGGGATAAAGGAAGAGCTTCCACCCTATTGGTTTGCTCAGACTCTGGAGGCGACTCCTCTGAGACCACGGGCGTAATAAAGCTGTGTAACTCCATTTCTCTAAGTGTTGCTTGGGTTTCTTCAGTCTTCTACAGCAACTACCCAGTAGCCGCAGCTGGGTTATGGGGAGAGGCAGAGCAGATGTTTGCGGATGACCTGCTGCTCTCCCATACTGCCGGCATTATTAAATAAACACTCATATATGATTCAACCCTGTCTCTGCTTAATTGGCTGAAGTAGTGACAGGCAGTCCAGACCCCTTGGTTGTCTGGTTAGAGTACTACCAAAATATGGGCCCATTAAAAAAAAAAAGTGTGTGTCTGTAGGCATGAGTAACAGCTTTGAGAGGGTATACACCAATATGTTAGTGGTTGTTATCTCTGAGTGATGAGGACTTTAAAATTTCTTCTTTCTGCGGATGTTTATTTGAGAAGGCTAACCCCTATTTTCTTAAAACTACTATTTGAAATTCTCTGCTGTTCAGATAGTCCCTTATTCTGCAAAGTCAACTCTGCTATTTTTTTAAACAGCCCCTCATTCTGAAAAAATAACTTTGCTTTCTAGCCTGCTTGAATAATAAGGAAGATAAACTTAGCTGTCTGACCTTGTAGGCCAGAGACTAGATACGCCCATACTCTCATGCCATGCCAGATGTATTTTTTTTTTTGTATTTTTTAATTGGATAGAACTGTGTTGTTTTCAAGGCCACCAGCGAGATAACCACTAAGCTCACATAGGGCTGGCTCTTTAACAAAAAGGAAAGTTCTGCTTGTAGTTCTGCTTAGAATTTGAATTCATTTTTCTCTAAGCCCTCCGGTGTATATTAAAAAGTATAATTCCAAACTCTCTAAGTGTTGCTTGGTTTTCTTCTCTGGTCTTCTGCAACACATTTTATAAATTTTCAATCCTTTGTGTGTTGCTTTTCCAACACGGAAAGTCACTTTTATTCTAAAAATAATCATAGCTCCCCTCTATTAAATATATTCTTTCCTGTCCTTCCACAACTCTTAAAAGAGGCATTGCCTCTTCTTCCTTTTTTTTTTTTTTTTTAAACCCTCACCTGAGGATATTTTCCCATGGATTTTTAGAGAGAGTGGAAGAGAGAGGGAAAGACAGAGAGAAATATCGATGTCTGCAGTCGAACACTCTATCCACTGAGCCAAACTGGCCAGGGGCCTTTACAGATGAGGAAACTGCCGTTCTGAGAACCCAGGGAGCTTATGCAGGCGCCCGACTCTGGGTTGCACACTGCCTCTGCGACGGGCCGGGTGACCACAGTTCAGCCGTGACCAAGCTCCTGAGCTAGGACGAGACAGGCGGGCAGCAGAGAGAAATATCTGTCGCAGATGCTGGCTCTCGCTTGGGTCCCAGCAGTTCTTGGGAGAGAGAATGCACTTCACAGAACTTACTGGGTCCCAAAGTTGCCCCGAGTGTGGCCCTGGGTGCAAACATTCAGAAATGTCAGGATAGTCTTGGGGTTTGCATCATGCCTTCAGCCTAATCAGTACCTCCTCCTCACAGGGGCTCACAGGGGCCATGGTTGGACCTCAAAGGCCAGGAAAGGGGCCTCATGTGGCAGGCACACTCTTAAGTTTCTTCTGAAATTATGGCTTTGTAATAGAATAAAATAATCAATCTTTCTGACTCCATCTGGCTTGAGCCTGCCCAGTTCCCATAACATGTCCTTTAGTAACTTCCCAATCCTGCACGTCGGAGGTATGCTAATCACTAAAGGATTCTTATCTGTAGATTGTTTATTTAAAGGAATATAGGCACCTCATGACTGGTGGCCACAGTTAGTTGACCAATGCAAAGAAGTTTCACAATCTTCTTGGATCTTTCCTAAGGTCCAGATGTCTGTGGTGACCTTCTGAGCTCAAAGTCCTCCCCTGTCCCCCCTTTTCCTGACATAAACGAGCCTAAGTGCTGTACTTTCTCAAGACGGTTCTTTGGGGTTCTTTTGGGTTCTTTGCCATCTTCTTGGCTTGCTGGCTTTTCGATAACGTTGCTTTCCTTGCCTGTTCCCCATGTCATTCGACTGATGGCCGCTGTGGCAGCGAGCAGTTCCAACTCTCACTTGATTACAACTTCATTTAGCCCACTGCAGCTCTTCCAGACCCAGAACCCCCCTGGGCAGGGAGCATTTCCACGGTGGGGACTCCCCCTGCTCTGCTGGTGTGATGTTGGTCTGCATGTGGCACCTGCTCATTTCGCTCGTTCTCCCTTTCCCCCCACCCCATCATTTCACGTTAGGAAACCGTGTGTCTGGATGCCTGGGTGCAGCCATACGAGGTGGGGCAAAAGTCTGTTTCCAGTTGTGAGTATGCAAAACACGGAGTTTATATTTGTGTTGTTATTGATTATTTTCCATATGAACAACTGGAAACTGACTTTTGCCCCAGCCTGTATAAAAGGACATTTTGTGACCACAAACTTGGGCAAGTTGCATCTCTCAAAACCTTAAAAAAAAAAAGTCACCTTGGATGCAGGTCCAAGAAAATTTCAGCCAGTTCTGCGGACATAGGCCTACACATGTCCTCAATCTGCTGCGTCAGTTTCTTTCCAGCATCTCAAATACTGATAATAAGTCCACTCTGGAATAGGATGGACCCATCTCTATGGAGCTCTCTCTATCTAAAACAGCTTTCAGTAGCATTGATATTTATTGGGACTTCGTGATGCGGCAGGGACTACACTTTACTTATATTATGGTATTTAACCCTCCCAACAATCCCTCGGATTGGTACGAATAGCCCCTGTTAACAAGTGAGACTCTGAGTGGTCACGTTGCTTGCCTAAGGTCACACGCTGGTTAGCGACAGCGCTGAGTTTCAGACCTCCGTCTGGCTGTCCTCAAAACCTGTGGGTTTAAAACTTCTGCCACTCAGCCTCCAGATGGTGAAGGTCAGACAAATATAAAATTCCCCAGCCTCTTTCACTTCCTGACTTGCAAAGATCACAGCATGAAACTCTCATGAGTGGCCAGGTGTGGCGGTCACCAGAGTGGCAGCCTCCTCTAGATGAGATTATGAAGTGGAAACAGTGATGCTGGTAAATGTTTCTCAGGGAGCCTTCCTTAACTCCAGCTTTGATTTGTTTCCATACCCCATATAAGTCTCCTTGATAGTATTTAATCACTATTTCCTATAAATCATTTATGTGCCTTTTATATCGTCTGTTTCCTGGATATATCCTCAGGGCCTGGCACATAGTAGGTACTCTTTTAAGAGTAATAGCCCTAGCCAGTTAGGCTCAGTGGATAGAGCATCGGTCTGCGGACTGAAGGGTCCCAGGTTCTATTGTGGTCAAGGGCACATGCCTGAGTTGTGGGCTCAATCCCTAGTAGGGGGTGTGCAGGAGGCAGCCGATCAATGATTCTCTCTCATCATTGATGTTTCTCTCTCCCTCTTCCTTCCTCTCTGAAATCAATAAAAATATATTAAAAAATAAATAAAACCTCCTTAAAAAAAAAAAAAAGAGTAACAGTCTGGAACACAATTCCAGATGCCTAAAACAACTCAGCCACTCACTAGATGTGTACAGATGTGTACCAAGCTAAACCTGGCGTGTGACTCCTGGTTAAAAGACCTCAGTATCTTCTGAAAGTATGACTTCACAGTCACGTCTCTCTCTGCAGGTGGGAATTTACAGTCACGCCTCTTCCATCGACACTGAAAGTAAGACGTATAAAACCACATAACTATATGAGGATTCCCAGCCTGTTTCCCTCCTGCCTGGGCGGGCAAGGAGCAGCAAGGCTGGCTGGCTGGACCTTGGAAAGGCAGGAGAGGAGGGGAAAGCTAAGAGCTAACTGGGGCTGGTGCATTTGAAGAAAGGAGCGAGCCAGGGGCCAGCTGCTGTGAATATGCGCTGTATGAGGAGAGAGGTGGAGAAAAGGGATTTTAAAACCTGTTTGCTTGATATTAGGGCTGGAATTCCTCTTGGCACCCCCCCCCCCCCCCCGCAAGAGTCTAAAGTAAAGATTTTCAGTGGTTTGAAACGAGTGTTGTTTTGACTGTTAGTTTCCTTGCTGTTGTTTTAGTGCAATGCGAGAGAGCGGCAGGACCGAATACAAGAACTAGAAGGCCCGTTTTGATATGGCAATGGTGTTTCAGACTTCATTGGTAACAAGGATGGAAATCCAAACTGGCTTAAGCAAAGAAGGCACAGGGCAGTCTCACCAGATTGGAAAATTCAAGGGTGGGTGTGGCTATGAACCGGCTCCAGCAGAAAAAGATTCTGATTGGCTTGCCTTGGGTCACATGCCATTCCTTGAACCAATCAGTGTGGTCAGGGAGATGGGGGATACTCTAATTGGCCAGCCTGGGTAGTATGCCCTCCCCTGGGGTGGGAGGGGTGAATGGAGCATCCTGATTGACAGCCCCTCCAAACACAGGAGGGGGGGGGGGAAGGGTGGCTCCACAGAGGATGGGTGCTGTGGCGACAAAGAGCACACATCCACGACAGAGGGTTGCACCTGAGGACCCTCTGAGACCACCCACACCGACTTCCTACTCCGCAGGCCTCCCCTCTCCAACATCCTGGGAAGATGGGCCTCCAGGTGCTGCTCGGATCTCCCAGGGATGAGCTCTCACTATGCTTGGGGGCTGCCGGTTCTGTTTCTGAACAGTTCCAGTTAGAAATATCCCCCTTAAATGAACCTGCCTTCCAGTAACTTCCCTCAAGCATTTAGCTCTTCCCTTTGGGCCTCAGAATAAAACAAGGCCCCCCTCGCCATGTGAACCTTTCAAATATCAAGTTTTCTGGAGTCCTCTTTTCAGATGGTGTAGGGGTGACAACCAGTTTCGCGGGATAAGCGCACCCGTCTGGAAGTTAAGAGGCCTGAGTGCCAGCCTTCACCCTGCTTTTCATGCACCACAGTGACCACCCTGGGGGTAGGTGTGCCCTGTTCCCAGTTAACAGATGAGGATGCACTGACCCCCATGTTTCTATGTTGAAATCCTCACTCCCAAAGTGATGGTATTTTGAGGTGGGGCCTTTTGGGGGTAATGAGGTCATGAGGGTGGCACTCTCATGAATGGGATTAGTGCCCTTAAACATGAGAGCGGTCGCTTTTCTTTCGGGTATGTGGGGGAACAAGGAGAACACGTCTGCAATTTGCAAACCAGGAGGAGGGCTATCAGCAGGAAAAGAATCATTGACACCCTGATCTTAGACATCCCAACCTCCAGAACTGTATGACATAAATGTTATTGAAAGGGCGAGTCGTCTTGGGGCCTGACCACGCTGCTGGCGGCCTCGGGCACTGACTCCCCAGCCCACGGCGGGAGCCTGGCGCAGGCTGCCACCCGCCCGCCACCCCCAGACCGGACCAGCAGCGGCGGCAGCGGGGCGGGGCGCGTGCTCTCGCCCGAGGAGATGGAGGAGGAGGCGATCGCGACGCCCCCGGGAACGAGACGGAGGACGTGGACTTCCTGCCTGGGCTGGAACTGGTCGATCTACTGGACCCCCAGCAACCGGACTGGCCCCTGGAGCCCGGGCTCAGCTCGCCCTGGGCGGGGCTAGGACTGCACCCTCCATCTTGCCCTGGGTCCTCCATTTTGGGGGCGGCCGCCATGTGCTCAGGAGAGTGCCTTCTTCCCGGAAGCCCAGGCCCCTGCTGGCCACGCCCAGGATTTCTTTAAACTAACCAATGACAATCAAGGGACGTGCGCGCCATAGAGATGACCCAACTCGCGCCTGGCCAATCAGCGGGGCCCACAGTCCCCTCTCCTGCCCTCACTCCACCCCCCTATAAAACCCTCTGTCCCATCAGGCCTCTCTCTCTCGGCCACTGGAGCTTACCGTTGCATCGGTGAGTGTGGCAGGGGAGCCAAACGTAGGTTTGAAAATAAATGACTCTTTGCTTTTGCATCGGACTGACTGGCTCCCTGGAGGTCTTGGGAACTTTGAAATCTGGGCACAACATTATCTGAATCATCCAGTCTGTGGAATTCCATCATAGCAGCCTGGACTTGTTGTATCGCAAATCAGCGAGCTGGACAAGATGCCTTAATCAGCCAATTAGTTGGGAGTCATCTTTATTGCTCGCAGGTTCAGAGCAGATAACCTCTGTCAAATTCTGAACAAACACAGGAGGGAGTATTTCCTTTTTATATCCTTCTAGTTCTTTGTGTAAGTTATTTTGGTAGACAGCGTGTAACCGTGAGTACATATCATATCTATACAGGCACCTGGCCTCAAAGTCAGCATATCAGTTAGATGGCTAGCTTGCAAGGTCAGACAATTAAGTTTAGCTTTTCTATTCAAGCAAAAAACAAAGTTATTTTACAGTCTAAAAATAACAGAGTTGACCTACAGAATAAGAGACTAAGAATAACAGAGTAGTTCAAACGGCATTTTCAAACAGCAGTTTTCCAAAGGGGGGACCACTCTGCTTCAGACGAAGATAGATACTGAAGTAAAGGGACATGCCCACGGTCACACAGGTGGAAGTGGGAAAGCTGGAACTTGCATTCAGGACCACATCGTTACAAAGCTTTCCTTCTTTACCACGCTATGGCCTTTGAGCCAGGTGCCGCCCTCCTCTGGGCCTCAGTTTCCTCATCGATCATTTGGGAACTTTAGTTTGCATTAGTCACCTGGAGGGCTCTAAAGCACACACTGCCGGGGCCCATCCCCAGGGTCCCTGCTTCGGTGTTTCTGGGGTGAGGTCTGAGGATTTACATTTTAACAAGTTCCCAGGTCCTGGCAGCCTGGTCGCCACACTTTGAGAACCATGTAGTAGTGGTTCTGGCTCTAACATTATCTTTCCATTTGGCTTGGCCTCAGGCCTCTCTGTGCGTGTCCCTGGCCAGTGTGGCTGTTGGTTGGAGTGTCGTCCCATAAAAGTTGGTGGTTTCGATTCCTGGTCAGGGTACATACCCAGGTTTTGGGTTTCATCCCTAGTTGGGGCGTGTGGGGGAGGCAACCAATCAATATTTCTCTCTCTCTCTCTCTCTCTCCCTCTAAAGTCAATTTTTTTAAAAATTAAAAGATCTACATACTAAAAAATAACAAATGGTGTGTGTGTGTGTGTGAGAGAGAGTGTGTGAATGTGTGTGTGTATGTGTATGTGTGTGTGTGTGTGTGTGTGTGTGTGTGTGTGTGTGTGTAGTTCTCCTCCACAGTAAAGTTAATTCAAAGGAAATTCAAGATGTAGGGAAACAAGTGGGACAGTGAGGAGGAGTAGATATCCAGTTAGATTTGAAGGGAACCAAAAGGAACAGGCTGAGTCTTAAAGGTTTCCTAATTACCAACAATCCACTATTGAGCACCTACTATGCGCTAACTGCTGTCACTATTTTATCTAATTGTTACAGCCATTTGAGGTAAGTATCAACACTAATGCTTTGCCAATGGGAAGCAGGTTCAGAGAAGTTAAGAAATGGAGCTACTATGATGGAGCTGCTCTAGAAAACTGGCAGTTCCTAAAAAAAAAAAAAAAAATTAAACATTAAAAAATTTAAAAAAATTACCACATGACCCAGCAATTCCACTCCTAGGTATAGACCCAAGAGAACGGAAAACATGTCCACTCGAAAACTGTACCTGGATGTTCCTTACAGCATTATTCATAACAGTTAAAGAGCGGACGCAGCTCGATTGTCATCAGCTGTTGGACGGATAAACAAAAGGCGGCCCGTCCACAGAGTGGAATACTACTCAGCAATAAAAGGATTGAAGTACTGCACATGCGCCTACATGGATGGACTTTGAAAACATCACGTCAAGTGAAAGAAGCCCATCACAAAAGACCACACATTGCATGACTCCACTTGTAGGAAACGTGCAGAATATGCGCATCTATAGACATGAAGTGCACTGTGGTGGCCCGGGGCTGCGGGAAGGGAGGAGAACGGAGGCCTGCCTGCTCCTGGGGGCGGGATTTCTTTGTCCAGGCGATGAAAACGTTCTGGAATTGGAGAGCGATGATGGTTGCATGGCTTTGTGAATATATTAAACATTGTTCACTTCGAAAGACTTACTGGTAAGTAGATTATATCTCCAGGAAGGAGCGCTGGGAGGAAATCCCTAAGGGCACAAAGAGGGAGGGGAGAGCGGAGCTGGGATTTGAACCCCGAGCAGAGCAACCTGGAAAGAGCCACGGTGCTGACCTCCTTCCCTGCTGGCTTCAGCCTCCCCCGCTGCTCCTTTGGGCCCAGAGGATGTGGGGAGGTTCCAAGTGTGGCTCTGCCCTTAGGCGAGGGGTCCGTTGTGGGGGGGGGCACCGAGCACCTGAGTGCAGAGAGCAGGAGGAGGGGCGGCCCCCTCGCCCTCCGGGTAGGAACAGCCAGGCTCTTCCCAAACCTGCCTTTATCTGCTCCCTTCTAGCCTGGGAAGGCCCCCAGGCACTGACAGCGGTTCCCAGGCTGCTGGCGAGCAGGGACCCACGCCTCTGCCAAGACCCAGAGCCTGGGCCCCGGGCCAGGAGGCCCGCCTGCTATTTCTGGGAAAGTGCGAACCTGAGACGGGAGCCTCTGCTCCCCGCCCGAGTTTTCCAGCTCAGCGGGGTTCCTGTCTGCCTGTCCCTGACCTGGTGGGCTCGGGTGCTACATCCTCCTGGTGGTGGTGGTGGCGGGGTGGGGGTGGGGGGTCCTTCCCTGCCTCCCGCCTTCCTTCCTTCCTTCCTTCCTCCCTCCCTTCTTTCCTTCCCTCCTTCCAAAAATATTTTTATTGGTTTCAGAGAGGAAGGGAGAGATAGAAACATCAGTGATGAGAGAGAATCATTGATTGGCTGCCTCTTGCATGCCCCGCACTGGGGATCGAGCCTGAAACCGAGGCATGTGCCCTTGATCGGATTCGAACCTGGGACCCTTCAGTCTGTAGGCGGACACTCTATTTCTGAGTCTATCCACTGAGTCAAACCGGCTAGGGCCACCCCCTCTTTCTTTTTATTCATTTTCTTTGTAATAATTAGCACAGACTCACCATCCCCCCATTCTCCCTCCCCAGCCCCCCCCCATACACACACAAGGGTAACTGTTATCCCTGTTATCCGTTTGGGGGCGCCCCCTGCAGGCACTCTGAAATGCCTGGGTAAGGCGTGGTGTCCAGACGGACTCGGATGCTCACGGGTTCCCTCCAGTGGATGAATTTGCAACTCACATGTTCCTCACTGAACAGCGTTCCAAGGGGAGGCTCTGACCTCTTACCGCTCACAGCAGGTGGAGGGGAGGGCGCCAGATGGGAAGGACTTTATTATTTGTTTCCTTTATGAATAAACCTGTAGAGAAGTGAAATGTGCGCAGTATAGAAAGTGTAGAAAATTATAAAAAAATAAAAGTAAAGCATAATTCTACTCCCCAAAGACTCGCTGCCATTTGTGTCTACGTTTTGATAGATGTGTAGACAGTATTTTTAAAAATATATTTTATTTTATTGTTAATCTTCATCCAAGAACATTTTCCCATTGATTTTTAGAGAGAGTGGAAGGGCAAGGGAAAGACAGATAGAAACATCTATGTGAGAGAGACACAACAATTGGCTGCCTCCTGCATGTGCCCGGACCCAGGGCTGGGGATCGAGCTGCAACCGAGGTACGTGCCCTTGATCAGAATCGAACCCGGGACCCTTCAGTCAGAGGGCTGACACTCTATCCACTGAGCCAAACCGGCTAGGGTATAGACTATTTTTATATGTATTTTTGTACTAAATTTTCACTTAGCATTATATCATGAACATGTCATTTAAAACCTTTTTTGAAATCTTGATTTAAAAAAAAAAATAATTCTTTATTGTTGAAAGTGAAGCATGGTAATGATCCCTCCTTAGGAAAAACTGCCGTTTGAACTACTCTGTTATTCTTAGACAGTCTCATATTCTGTAGGTCAACTCTGTTATTTTTAGAGTGTAAAATAACTTTGTTTTTTGCTTGAATAGAAAAGCTAAACTTAATTGTCTGACCTTGCAAGCTAGCCATCTAAAGGGGCTGATACACTATATTAACTCACATATTCTGCCAAGTGTTTGTTCATCCAAGGTTACAGGTGTTTGATTAGATATAATATGTACTCAAAGTTACAAGTTGTCTGTATAGATATTACAGGTGTTTGATTAGATATGATATGTATTCAAGGTTACAAGCTGTCTTACACAAAGAACTAGAAGGATATAAAAAGGAAATTCTCCCTCCTGTGTTTGTTCAGAATTTGACAGAGGTAATCTGCTCTGAACCTGCACGAAATAAAGATGACTCCTAACTAATTGGCTCATTAGGCATCCTGGGGGTTCCTGGGGGAGGCAGGAAAGAGGTGATATTTGGCCAAGAAAGGGCTATGGAGTCTAAGGGGTCATCCATGTTAGACAAGATGGACCTTTTAATAAAGGCAAGGGTTTCAGTGAAGCTGTGGTTTCGAGGTAAGCTGTGGTTTTGTTGTAAGCTGATTTGCGATACAACAAAATTATTATATACTAGAGGCCTGGTGCACGATATTCATGCACTGCGGGGGAGTCCCTCAGCCCGGCCTGTGCCCTCTTACAGTCCGGGAGCCCTTGGGGGATGTTCAACTGATGGCTTAGGCCTGCTCACCAGCTGTGAGCCCGGCTCAGGGCTTCTGGCTGAGCGGCGCTCCCCCTGTGGGAGCACACTGCCCACCTGGGGGCAGCTTCTGCATTGAGCGTCTGCCCCCTGGTGGTCAGTGTGCATCATAGAGCCCGGTCGTTCTGCCGTTTGGTCAATTTGCATATTAGCCTTTTATTATATAGGATGCCCCCTTTTTTTCTTCCATTGACCCCCTCCAGCCCGCCCCCACCCCCTCACCCTAGGCCCTCGCCACCCTGTTGTCTGTGCCCATGGGCCATGCGTATATGCATACAAGATCCTTGGTTGATTAACTCCCACCCACCCACCCTCCCCTGCGATGTTTTTTACAGCTTTCAGAAAAGCTGTACCGATTTGGTTTCCCTCAAGAAAGTGTGGATGGGTAAGCTTTGAAAAGAGCAGCATGGCCCTCACCCACCTGGACGCACTCTGGGATCTAAGGGAAGGAAGGCCCGGCTGGGAGGGAGCTCCTCTGGGAGGGTAGTGGGAGTCCCCAGGCACCACCTTCAGCCTAAACGCCCACGCCCGCCCTCCAAAGTTCTTAGATCGTCAGCTGCATTTCACTAGAGTGAACACCAGAGGGCACCACACACCAAAGGAAAGTGATCTTGGCTGAGACCTAGCATTGGAGGAAGACATTTCCCCCGCCGCCACTTCCAGGCAGAGAGAAGAGATCTCTCTGGGCTTCTTTCAGGTCTTCCTTCCCTGACCTCCTGCAGCCTCTCGGCTCCTCTTCAGAGCAGGAAAGAGACGGAGGTGGGTCCTACCAACCCCACTGTGCAGATGGAACACAAGGAAGGCACATGCCCAGGCTCCCGTCACCAGGACCCGGGTCTCCCCAGCCACAGGCCAGGGTGAGTCACCTGCCCGCAGACCTCATTCATCGTCACAATCGGGCATTTCATTTGGCGTTTGGTGAGCACCTGTGAGCTTCCAGGCACTGTGCCCGGCGCTGGGCTAGAGGGAGATGGAGGACGGCCCCATACTGAGCTTCAAGACCCCCCACCCTCCCCGGGCGAGACAGCACTCACATGGGTGATGATGGTGCAGAGCTAATGTGGAAGGATGGGTAACCAGTGCTGGTCAGAAGCCCAATTTCTGGGGGCCTGTACTGCTCCTCGAAACCACAGCTTCACTGAAACCCTTGCCTTTATTAAAGGTCCATCTTGTCCAACATGGATGACTCCTCAGACTCCATCGCCCTTTCTTGGCCAAATATCACCTCTCCCCTGCCTCCCCCAGGAGCCTCCCCCCCCCCCCATACATATATACACAGACATACTCACAGTCACTGCTGCTCAGAAGAGGGCGACCTCGTGGGAAGGCCCTGGAAGAGGGCCAAGCAGCAGGAAACAGTCTCTGAGCCACTTCCTTTCTTTCCCACCCCTCCTGGGCCGCTGCCCACCACCTCATCCCCCTCTTGGCTTGGCATCCAAGGCCTAGAGAATATCTGTCCCCAGCCATTATCACGCTCCAGGTGCAACCCCGGTTTTGTGCGCAGGAGATGCCGGGACTTATCGCCTGACAAACTACAGCGTGCCCTTACCGCCCCCCTCCCCCCCATGAAATCAGCAATCTTTGGCATGCGTTTGTTAGGCAGCGTGCCACCAGGAGGGCATCAGCTGTCACTGCGAGCAAACAAGAAAAAGAAAAGCAGGAGGCTTCTCGGGGCTCTGGCGCCCCACGCCACAGTGGCATACCTGGTGGCACCGGGTCCGACCACGCACTGGCTCAGGAATGTCACATGAGTCAGTGGAGGTGGGTAGTGGTTATTATTTGGGTCGATCAAAATAATCTCTTTTTTTTCTTCACAGCAAAAGCAATCCACATTAGCCGGAGGAAAATTAGGAGCTAGAAATATTTAGATCTAACCAATAGCAAAGGTGTGCCTGCCGCCCGACCCCCTGGGAACAGCGGGGAGGCCGTGGGAGGGTGCACAGGCCACACACCTTCCTTCTTTCTTGTACAGAATGAGCTCAGGCTGCACATAGGGCTCAGAACCTGCCTTATTTATTTATTTATTTATTTATTTATTTATTTATTTATTTTTAATCCTCATCCAAGGATATGCTCCCCCTCCCCCCGCCCCCGCATTGATTCTAGAGACAGAGGAAGGGAGAAGGAGAAAGCGAGAAACATGGATGTGAGAGAAAAGCATTCATTGGTTGCCTCAGGCATGTGCCCTGACCAGGAACCTAACCCACAACCCTTCAGTGCATGGGATGATGTTCTAACCACTGAACAACCCCGGCCAAGGTGCCTTTTTTATTGGACAATATGTTGGGAGCGAAAATATCTAATGCTTATTGAGACTTATTCCATGCCAGGCACTGTACTGAGCACTTTGCATGCAGGAGCTCATGTAGCCAACCGTCTGAGGTTGATTATTTACTGTCCCCATTTTACAGATGAGAAAACCAAAGGCCGAGTGCTCGCTTGATCCTAAGAGGCGGTAAGAGATAGGCAGCGCTCGGGCCCGGAATGCAGGAGGCTGGGCTCCAGCTCTTCTCCCCCATCCAGGGACTCAGTCTTCCGGGTCTGTGAAATGGGAGAGTGGGGGGGTGGGCCAGAAGGACCTTTTCCATAGAAGGGGCTGCAGACCCCTCCCCCACTCACAGGGGCTGCCCCCTCCGAGGCCTCACTTCACCCCCATTCTCAGGCTGACTGTTATAGCCAACACTCAGACAGGCTGTTCTAAGCACTTCATTTAGCCCTCCCCAAACCCTGACAAGATAGGGTTATTTCTATTCCTCTTTACAAGTCAGGAAACTGAGGCACCGAGAGCTAAAGTAACTTACCCGATGTCACTTTAGCAGTAAGGGGCAGAGTCAAGACTCAAGCCCAGACCTGCCCCGTCCCACGGCCTGTGCTATGACCAGCAGCTTTCCAATGCTTCCCTACCCGCGGCAAGAGCTGCACTCCACTCAGCAAGCACACATCCTATATAATAAAACCCTAATATGCAAATTGACAGAACAGTGGAACGACTGGTCACTATGGCACTTGCTGACCACCAGGGGGTAGATGCTCAATGCAGGAGCTGCCCCCTGGTGGTCAGTGTGCTCCCAAGGGGCCTTACTGCTCAGCCAGAAGCCAGGCTCATGGCTGACGAGTGCATGGCGGTAAGGAGCCAGGGGTCGAGGGGTTGAGGGGTCCGGAACTGTGAGAGGGACATCCCCCGAGGGGTCCCGACTGTGAGAGGGCACAGGCCAGGCTGAGGGACAACCCCCCCCTCCCAGTGCACGAAATTTCGTGCACTAGGCCTCTAGTATATCAATAATTAACTGGAATAAAGACTGTCATGAGCTAAAAACATACCTGCACTACCTGGGAAGCTCTGTCATGTAGCTTCTCCTCGTCCATTGTGTAAAGACGCCTGCTTTTAAGCCCTGAATGGATCGGGACCTGCAGTTTGAAAATCATTGCTCATGCTGTTCCCTCTCTGCCCCAGGGAAACCCTTCTAAACGGACTCCAAGTCTTTCTCCTTTGAGCTTAGGAAGTAGCCAGCACAGCGGGGAGGGAACTGAGGACCAGCGAGGGACAGGCCAGGTCCCGCTGGGTCACCCCGAGGGCACTGGGGTCAAGGTCTAGAGACAGGCTGAGGGCAGACCCTGCCCGGCTGGCCTTCCTTGGAGGGGCTTCCAGCCTCCCGGCGCCTCCATCCAGCACCTGCTCTTTGCAGGGTGTCAGGTACCTTACAGCACAAGGTTTAGGCCGGTTCATCCCTGCAGCAACCCAGGCAGTGGGGAGGGGCGCCCCCTGTGACAGCGGAGGCAGCCAGACTCGGAGACCTGTGATGTGGCCAGGGCCACATGGCCTGTAACACGCAGGTCTGGTTTGGATCCCTGTTGTGTTCGCAGAACCAAGCTCGGGGCCTGACACGTAACAGGTGCTCAGTGAACACGTCTGTCTGGCTGACCCAAAGCCCTCCCCCTCCGCCCTGGCTCTGGGATTCCTCAGGAGCCCCCGTGCAGGGCAGCAAGGTCTGGGTTGGGAAAGGCTCCAGGGCAGTTCCGGGCTTGCTGGGGCTCTGCCCCAGGCCAGGGTCCCTGGGGGGTGAGTACTCCCTGCTGAGTTTCGGTTCCAGGTCCGTGCACGCTCACCAGGCCCTGCCCTGTCAGCTGAGAGCGAGGGAGGGAGGGGTCCAGACCGTTCCCCTGGGCTGGGTGGAGGAGCCTGGCCGGCGCCTGTGCTCAGCGGGCCTCTCCCACCCCTGCCGCTCCCTGCTCCCCGCTCCCCGCTCCCTGCTCCTGCACCCCGCTCCCCTCTCTGGGTTCTGGGGCCTCCAGTGGGGCAGGGGAACTCAGGTCCTGCCTCCGGCCTGAATCCGGTTCCCACGCTTGGGTCTCCCTTCCTCAGCTCCAGGCACCTGATTCCCGCACCTTCCCCTGGGCAAGTGTTTGGGCTGAGAGGGCTGAGCTTCAGGTGTGACCCCGGCTGAGGTCACGCTGGCCCTGGTGGGGAGGAAAGACAGAGCCTTGCAGTCCGTTTCTTTCAGGCTGTGCATTGTCGCTGCCCCAGAGGAAAGGCCGAGGGGACCCTGGAATCCTAAACGAGTGTCCCTTCCTCCAACAGAAAGGGGTTCGACACCCCCAGCAGGAAGAAAAAGAGCTGACTCAGGAGATGGTTCTGGAACTGGGAGGGGAGGAGGGGAAGAAAGAGGATTGCCAGCCAGGGCAGGGAGCCAACAGCTG